>NW_007402986.1:0-762 GCF_000475195.1 Diaphorina citri | reverse complement strand
TATTGATTCTGAAACAAAACTACACCTACTCTTCACATTTTTTTTTTTTTTTTAATTTATTTATTTTCAAACCCAAAAAGGTGGGTAGGAAATTAAAGGCTTATCTTTCACATTGGTAGGTATATCTATTGCTGGTAGTGATACTTGTGTAGGTATCTGGAACCTACTTGAAGTTTCTCAGGTAAATTATACAAGGTAGGTAAGTAAATTAATCCTTGCACACATTTCAGTAAGTAAGAATTTTAATGGTGTAAATATTTTTTCCTCTCCTACCTAAATTTTGATTGACATTATTATGATTATCCCCTTCTATTGGAATTACAGAATAAATTAAGTCCATATTACTCAGGTAAATTATACAAGGTAGGTAAGTAAATTAATCCTTGCACACATTTCAGTAAGTAAGAATTTTAATGGTGTAAATATTTTTTCATCCTCTCCTAGGTACCTAAATTTTGATTGACATTATTATGATTATCCCCTTCTATTGGAATTACAGAATAAATTAAGTCCATATTGCCTACTTACAAGAGTAAAAATACCAAATAGTTAAAATATTTCTCAAAACTTGCAAAGGAACCTTGTTAAAAAGCATAGTGTCCATATTACCTACTTACAAGAGTAAAAATACCAAATAGTTAAAATATTTCTCAAAACTTGCAAAGGAACCTTGTTAAAAAGCATTTGTATTTTTCTTTTGTGTGTACACACTATGCCACATGCTTGAATATTAAACTTACCTAATAATACAGAAAACACAAG
>NW_007402985.1:0-762 GCF_000475195.1 Diaphorina citri | reverse complement strand
GTCAGGTATACCGGATCAGGTGTACCTGGCAGGTCTACCTGACAGTGAGTGGCTGGCCCAAGCTAAAGATAATAATATTGAACTCTAATAATAACAGTAATAATCCTGTAATTTGTGAAAATTTTAATTGAAAGGAGTGTGATATCTACTACTCATGTCCATACCATCCAATTCCAATGTTTCTTGTATTTTGTTTCCAGATTCGTGCAAAAGCAGGCACATAGAGGAGAATGAATTCTTCTGTGATAAGGAGCTCATGCAATTACTTGTTTTTGACGCCAAAGCTACGGAAGGATCCTACAGGACGTCGAAATGGGCAGCCAAGAGCAGACTTGAGTAAGACAACAGGGTTTCTTTTAGTAACTCTTCTGAAATTCAGTTCAATAATTTCAACTTGGAACACAACAGGACTTCAAAACCTTGAGCTCATAGTTCGAAATTCCAAGGGTTTCTTTTACAGTGACTCTTCTGAAAGCACTTTGTAAAATGTAATAGGAGAGCACATCCTTACAATGTAGAGCCAGTGCTTAACATCCTTTTTGGTTCGGGGCACCTCTTCATCCGGACCAAATGAAACCCAGACAAAAATAACTATGAATTAAGTCAAATCCGGTATAAATTTAGTCAAATCCGGCATGATTCTTTTTAAATCTGGCATGAATCTTTTTTAAATCTGTAATGAATCTAGTAAAACGTAGTATGAACCTGGTAGGAAGCTAGTCAAATGTGCCATTGGTTGTTTGCTTTCAGAGTAGAACTTGT
>NW_007402984.1:0-762 GCF_000475195.1 Diaphorina citri | reverse complement strand
ATTTATCTGGAACAAAAAGCTAGAACTTGGAACTTTAGCCACAATGAATCATGATGGGAAATCCTATGACTCGACATGTGTATCATTTTAGCAGACATCAGCAATAACATGAACACAAGAACATCAGTTTTTTTTAAAGAGGTTTGACAGAGGGAACTGTAACTGCTATGGTCTAAACATCAGTGTTTGTCTGATAATTCGGCATAAAGCATTGAATTCATTGAGCCTTTCTGACCTGACCCATGTTTCTTTATTTTTAGCATTTGATAAGCCATACCAAAAAAAACGGACCCGTATGAGGTTGTGCGAAATGACTTGTTCTGTTCTCATGAGGCTAAGTGCACCAGGAAAAAAGGCGACTATATGCAGTCATGTCTGGGCCTTGTTCAAAGGTAATTTCAGTCATGTCTGGGCCTTGTTCAAAGGTAATTTCAGTCATGTCTGGGCCTTGTTCAAAGGCAATTTAAGTCATGTCTGGGCCTTGTTCAAAGGTAATTTCAGTCATGTCTGGGCCTTGTTCAAAGGTAATTTCAGTCATGTCTGGGCCTTGTTCAAAGGTAATTTCATTCATGTCTGGGCCTTATTCAAAGGTAATTGTTCGTAAAAGGTTGGAAACCACTAGAATCTACAAGATTGAGAACATTGTGTCGCGGTATAGCGGCAGGGTGCATTTCAATCTTCAAGATCCTGGTCAGGAGGGAGGAGAAGGGGGCACACCCTATTAAAGTGCTCCATACTCCGGGACGCGAAACCTAATCTCTA
>NW_007402983.1:0-762 GCF_000475195.1 Diaphorina citri | reverse complement strand
CAGTGATAAGTGATAACTCAGTGATAAGTGATCATTATTCTAGGCAATCACATGGGATTATCACTGAAAATGGCTACTGATTAGAGCGTAAAAAGTAAACAATTGCTGGAGATTAAACTACATTGTAGTTCATACGAGCTAAGTATACTTACAATCAAAGTTACGTGTGGGTACCAGTGACATCATCTTTAGATTGATAAAACATAGTGACCAAGAGACACCAAATTGACTAACAAAACGAATTTTAGTTAAAGAAGAAACTACACATACGGACTTATCGTCCTCAAATCGAACTGTTGGCCAACCCATATACATTTTGCCAACCACCAAAATATAACATAAGGCCAACAATTAACCAACCTAAAATGTTGTTAGGGTAGAAATTGAATTGAATTATCATATGACTCATTGAAGTCTTTCACTGTGTGACTTATTGCTGATTCTGTTACATACCCGGATTGTAACGACTTTGTAATGTAAATGCAGTTTCTTTGTGTTATTATGTCACAACTTTGGTGCTCACTGCAGCATTGTAGGATTTTCCCAATATCTCAATAATCCGAAAATCCAATGTTTACCTACCATGCTGGCACCGGTCGCTATGCGCATTTATATGTCATAGCTACTCATTTTCCTCACGAGGCTGAGTGGGCCCCGCAACAGCCATTCACGGAATCAATCAACCATTTGCATGATACAAATTTCTTGACCCCGCCGGGAATCGAACCCGGGTCTCCCGCGTGCAAGGTGAGCGCAGTGACC
>NW_007402982.1:0-762 GCF_000475195.1 Diaphorina citri | reverse complement strand
CCCCCCCCCCCCCTGGTGGTCTATTTTGCTACAGTAAAGGAAGAAACACACTACCATCACGTCACGTCACGTGAGGTCATGGGGAGTCAGAAAGATGTAGTTCAAAGTTTTCCCATAATATTGTAATAGGTAATCTCATCCAGGACAGCCACACTACTATCACGTCACGTGAGCTCAAGTGACTTGATGGTAGTGTGTTTCTACCTTAAGAGCCTCCAAACTTAAATTAACAGCTCTCTGGAATGGTTCCCAATGAAATTGATTTTTTTTTCATTTCCTATAATTCTTTTTGGACCTCGAAAGTAAGTACATATTGTTTACTAGTGGCTTTTTTTTTGCAAAGCTTACATAGGTAATAAAATGTATAGTTATGGGAAAATGAACATTTTTATAACTCCAGTGTAATGGACTTGCTTTTCAGTCAGCTGAAGATCTGTCGCCCCGCCAGATGTACCTCTATGATGTAAGCCAATATATCTGCAAGTGTGTGTGTGTGTTGTAACTATTTTTATTTTCTTGTAGTTCTTTTATTTGATTTGTATGTATTTATTTGATCTTTTCAAATGTATTATTTTATTTATTTTTTTCTGTGACTTCTCTATATCCTTCCTATTTTTTTTCCTTCTGAGTAGCATAGGTAGTTTGATTATCCTTATTAAAATATCCTGTGATCCCCCTAAGTTTAAATGTTGAAAAAAGCATGTTTTCTTTTAGAATAAAAAGTATGATTACTTTACTCTTTAGTAGATAGGCTGTTTTTAA
>NW_007402981.1:0-762 GCF_000475195.1 Diaphorina citri | reverse complement strand
CCTTCGAATAAGACGTTTTAGTTTCTTACGTGGTTTAATTTTCTCTCTTAATTTTTAGAACCAAAAACAGACCATATTTTTTAGGATCAAAATTAAATAGTCCGTAAAAAATTCCGTTCCAATAGGTAATTTTACATCAGAACGGTACAGTCTTCAAACGTCAAACATCGAATCGAATGAAGTAAAATAGAACTCGATATTGTAATTCACACGAAAAAACGCTTTCGGCACATAACACAAATCATACAATACATTACACAACATTGGGAAAAAACACAAAATACACACTTCCCGAGCAGGTAAAACACATACCTCCCAGAAGGAAAATACCTCCTAGGAAACCCTCTCCTTGAGGAAACCCTCCAGTGTTGATAAACTGTCAAACGCTTCGTTCTATATCAACATACAAACTATACAAATGTATATTTACCGTGTCTATGTCAGCAAGAGGTAGCAATGATGATCAACAAGGGCCGTGATGACAGTAACATCATCATCAACAGTGTCAAAAGCGTCATCCAAATCAAATCCCCATCAAAGAAAATCTTCTTGACAGATCCTTCGTCAAAAAATTCATAGAGCACGAGGTATCATGTTTCAAATGCAACAGCGAAAATATAATCCTTCAGTTGTTGATTTGATGATCATTCTGTGATGGGTTTAACTGAAAATACACTGGCACAGTTTCACAGACACCCTCCATTCGCGTTTTTATACTATTTCTACATATGTAAATTATTACCTTTCTACATGTGTACAATT
>NW_007402980.1:0-762 GCF_000475195.1 Diaphorina citri | reverse complement strand
ACCTCGGCTGGGATTGAACCCACGCCCTCCTGTTTACCAGGCGAGCGCCTTGACCACTACACCACCGAGGTAGGTTTTGGTTTTCCCTCGACTCACGTCTGTACCAGACCCAAAAGGGTAAGGATGATACCTAGTTGCGGACAAGTCCCTTTTATCTTGATGTTAGTTCACCTCCTCGTGGTGCACCCTGGATAACGCTAAGGAACTAGCAAATCTGTTGGCATAATGGGACTTTTTAGTCTTATTAGCCAACAGTATAAATAAGGTATATTAAAAATCTGAATACCAATAAATCAAATTACACCTGATCTCCTGGTATACTTTTACATCATATTGTGTTCTTTTTCCTTCACCCTTGGACTACCTCTGCTTGCAAATATTATTTAACCCGTCCGCAATTAGGTGGTCACCTGTGAAAACGTACTGTCAGCAACTAGGCAATGTTTTTGGTCGGTGTCCGCAACTCACGACCTCCGCTCCTATAACATTTTTACTTTCTATTACTACAGTATAGCGGAGCTATACTAGTAATGAAAGTATTGCAATCGGTCCAAATGTTCAAAAGGAAATGGTTGGAAATATCCGTTTTGGGATCCCCTGATGTCAAAAAAGTGATTTTTAGCCCATGGTCTGTACGTACGTTACGTACTACAGGTTTTTTTACAAACTTGAATACCATGTAGCTTTCTCGTATTTTATTTCATTATTATTACTATTATTTGAGGAGGTTCAGGGACTAGTTTCGGGTCTCGTTGAAGAGCC
>NW_007402979.1:0-762 GCF_000475195.1 Diaphorina citri | reverse complement strand
GAGGATAAAGTAAGTAGCTAATGTAGCTCATTATACATGACTAGCAATCAATGGCGACAATTAGAAGAAATCAAACGTAGACTTACATTATACAGTATCTACCCAAGTAAACATTGTATATCCTTATACCTATTTAGGTGTTTACTTTTTTACAGCAATCTCGAGATTCGAATGTTCGTTGACATGTATGAACCAATGAACCTATGTATAGCGATATAGAAATCATGCTCGCCTTGATGTTAAGCAACCTAATACATTCTAGTCACTGAGCCACAGCTAATCTCATAATCTCACATACAGGGTAGCGGTGAACAAAGTCGGGAGATGAGACGAGACATAGGTGTTATTTCGTCTCATGAACAAATTCAGGAGACGAAATAACAGCTACGTCTTTGTTTCGTCTCATGGACAAAATCCGGTATGAGAGATAGAGAAAAAAAAATGTAAGAATAACACAAAATAATTAACAGATTTCATTAAAACCATCGGATCTAAGACACGGGATCTTATTCCGTAGTTTCGGGTTCGATTCCCGAAAGTATTGTTTATCCGCTCCGTAGAGAAGCTCGGGGCAAATAGGTAGGTAGTTTTAAAATGTTCATGAATTTTTTATCTATAAGACCTAGTAATTGAAACGAAGAATAGGTAGGTAAGTTAATTGAATTGATTACCTATTTACTCAAAGAGCTAAGTCACAAAATTGTTCAAAGAGTTTTTATATAGGGTGTTCTGATTTTACTAGTTTCTTTTTTACGGTTCACC
>NW_007402978.1:0-762 GCF_000475195.1 Diaphorina citri | reverse complement strand
GCGGGACTGTCCCGCCGAAAGCGGGACGTATGGTCAGCCTATGTATGACAGTCGTAAAGCTGAGGTGATCTGGGTTTCATTTGCAATAGCAAGAAAATAAGAGGGAGGAGAATGATACCTACATATTTTTGCGATATCTTTTAGTTCATATTATTCTTGGTCGCGGGTTAAAATCCCGCCCGGGGCCAATTTTATTCTCAACACATGAAGTTCGTTCTCGGAACGCCTGGCTTTCTCTTATCCTGTCTTCTTTCTTCCGCTTTCGGGATGATAAGACCTTAGCAGTCACAGTTACCTCTATCAAAGCTCTTGAAAAAATACACGACTTTAAAAGTTCCTTTCACCCCAACAGTAAGCTATGTCTACTATAACAACAGGGTAAATGTCCATGCCTTGGCTCAGATTTGAACCCACGACCTCTTTATTACCAGTCTGGCGTTTGACCAATGACCACAGCAAACTGATGACCTCCTAATATTATCAGATACTTGACCATAGCAAACTAACCTGGAAGCATCTAGACAGGATACTGATGTGCTGAATGATCTTAGACCGAGTGGCATCGTCAGAGAGGAGGTTGAAATCTCGTAGCAATTCCTGCAGGATACCAAATCCGTAGCCATTCAGTAGAGGCCCTTCTGAGAGTACAGCGTGTCTTGAGGGAGAGAATAAGAGGTAATTTATTTCTCGCACTTCGTGCTCGGGAGGGGGGCTTCGCGTGTTCGCTACGCGGGGTTGCGTATACGGTCGCGCTGCGCGCTC
>NW_007402977.1:0-762 GCF_000475195.1 Diaphorina citri | reverse complement strand
CGTGAGATTGTTATCTCATCATCACGCTGCTCTCAAGTCTATCAACATCAACACCAGCTTCTGGTTTCTTTTGTCCCCCAGGATTTATTGACTTGCGTTGACTTCGGTAAGTACATCGTGCTTCAACACAGTGCTACACTACAGTAAAACCGCTGTCGGGTGCTCACACACTCCGGTGTAAAGGCAGTATTGTACCCGGCTCCCAAGTTGAATTTTTCAAGCGCTAGGCTGCGGGTTTGATTATCGTCCGGGAAGCAAGTTCGAATATTGAGGCCTCTTCCCACAAGCCTTTTTCTCCACTGCAAAACAAAGACAGGCTATATTTACCTACTTGGCAACTCTACAATGAGAAAAGACCTCGTACATAAGTAAAGGAGCTTAGTCGCATAAATCCAACACTTGAGTTTTACTTACGAGAGTGTAAATAGTGAATAAAAGTTAGGCCGATAATGACCGGAGCATAAGAACATACGACTTAACTCTTAGGCTAATAACAAGAGAGTACTCGATGAAACCGTTCATTAATATTGAGTTCCTGGTAGAGTTAAGTACGATTTACCTGCGCCTAACATCAGAATTATTCGCACCCAAGATATAACCAGGTAATCCACTGTTGTGTATCCACCCAGAATTTACAATCACCAGTCCACTCTGTATTCTGGTTGCTAAGGCAACATCCCAATAGAAAACAGGAACGATCACGGAGAGATTGGGACGTATTCACTATTCAGTCAAACTGGATAATGGACCAGTTGTGAAGCG
>NW_007402976.1:0-763 GCF_000475195.1 Diaphorina citri | reverse complement strand
CACAGGCACACTAAAGTCCCTCAAATGATGTGAATTTTGGTTTTTAAGTGATCAGGAATAAACCATTTTGGTACATACCTTACCTACTTAAGACCTTGTTTAGACTGTGGGAGCAAAGGGACTTTTCAGTCTCATTCTTGCAGTATAAAGTATAAACAGTTTATATTCTAATCTATTTCCATTTAAAAGTGTTTTCGCACAAAATCTTCAGCTGGTGATGGAGAGGAACGGATACCATTGTCACCATTAGAAGTCAACATTTGTGAGCTAAGTTTCCACCTGAGAAAGAACAGTCGTGTACCTGTGTAGAATCAGAGAGAAATCAATTCGAGTCCCGGAATTCGGTACATTCTGTATGAAAATCTAAGTCAGATTTTTCTCGTCGGAGGCCCATGTTATAAAAATAAATTCTCTCAAGGTGCTAGACAAGCCGGTCGCCTCAATTGAAAAGAAAGTATCAGAAAACGCGCACACCGTGTTAAATTCAAAGCGAAGGTAATTACGACCTCTTCCGGGATGTTAACACGTTACCTGCGGAATGCCGTTGAGACGATAAACTAATAACTTACCTTCGGATCTAGCATTCTGTGTTGAAAAAAAAAAGGTGTTGACTGACTTCTGTGTCACTTGAAAAACACTTGAAATCATCCAAAAGTTGACCAACACAAAGTTGACGTAAAACGGCAGACCCGGGGGTTGTTAGGGAGATTCTAAATGTATTTATTATCTTGTATACCTACTTATGTTATTGTCCAGATTCTAG
>NW_007402975.1:0-763 GCF_000475195.1 Diaphorina citri | reverse complement strand
TTCGAGACAACGGAAGCACGATGGATGAAAACTAAACTGTCCATGAATTTGAGATGAAGTCATTGGTCGATGAACACACAACAGATCAAGTGTCTGGTCAACAAGCTGGACCATGTTGCTTGTAATTATCAGCCTGGTCCAATGTAACTTGGTGTGAAATGACCTGGAATAATTTTAGAGAACATAACCTGAGATAGACGTAAACACAAAGTGGTTGAACACCTTAAATGTTTCAATCAAATTATCTTCAAGAAATCAAGACCGTTCAATAAAATGCAATGCCTTATTTATATCTGAACAAATTCTATCTCAAACGCAGCGAGGTGCTCAACTAAACTCATTACCTAATTGCATTAAGACTTGCAACATTTCCCATTGTTTTTTATTGCAATTCTTGCTTGTGTTCGCCATTACTGAAAACAACTTGAAATTGAGAAATGATTTCCTCGTGATTGCAACTCGATAAAACCAAACTTCCTCTCCCGCATACGCCCCGATTAGATATTGCTGCACACAATGTAACCGTATGCAGAATGGCAGGTAATTTATTATAGTCTCGTGCTGTACCTAGTTACCATTCAAACATCCCAGTTTTATTAGCATTTACATTCGTGACGAAACTTCCTGCTTGTGAGCTAATCTTGTTATCTCCTATCTCTCAAATCGTCCTCACACGGAAAGCTCGCTTGAAATAAAAAGTCATCCGAGTTTCATTGATTTATCACCGGGCAAATTCACTTGCATATGGATTTGTAAATTTGTT
>NW_007402974.1:0-763 GCF_000475195.1 Diaphorina citri | reverse complement strand
AAAAAAAAAAAAAAAAAAAAAAAAATGACAAGCATCAATAGTTCTCATAGCAGGTTGAGAGCAGATTTCTGACAGCGTCTACAGGCACATCTACAATATCTGGAAGCTCGGATGAATGGATGAATCTAGTGGCCCACATCAGAATCACAGATTTCAGAACATTACGACAACATCCAGACCACATGCGTCTAATGTAGCAGTTGTTTCATTGCTACGAAATAAAAACGTTGGTGAAACTCATCTTTTTTTTTTTTTTAATCCCCAACATTGTAGTCACTAGTCAGTTTGATTTCAACTTCCTCCTTCACTGAGCATTATGCGAGTACCCAATTTTAATACAATCTTATACTCTAGACCAGGTGTCATAGAGGTATCATCTTCATATTTTCTAATAGCCTTGCTTGCTTTTTTTATTCATCATGTTTGCCACCGCATCACCGTAACAAAATTAGACATTTATTTTAAAAGTGAGAGCAGTCAATCTTGTCAATCGCTACAATAGCCATTTCAGACTGGTCTGGAGCATATAGCACCGTTGAACTGCTCCCACATGTTCCTTGTAGGAAGAGGAACAAACTGTATCACTTGGTAGGGATGCCAGATTGGTAACTTCTTTAAGACGGCTAGCAATTGATTCAGATTCTGGTGGTATCAGTCACTGGCAAAGAATATCCTGATCCGTCCGTGTCAGAACGCCTAGACCACGTGTACTTTTTCGCCATGTTCACAAAAAATAATAATAAAATAATAATAATAATAATAA
>NW_007402973.1:412-763 GCF_000475195.1 Diaphorina citri | reverse complement strand
ATTTATTATTTTTGACGATCTTTACGAAAAAAATACATTTGGACAGTTATATTTTTCATGAGAATCATCAATTGTAGAGGTCGAAGTAGACCCTTTGTAGCAGGAAGTTCTTGAACCCTCTGGGACTCTGGGGTTAAATTCTTATTGAAAACAGGAAGCTTTAACGCCGATTAACCCGAGAAATGAAAAAGTTGCTAGCCCGAAAATAAAAATATTGCTGAAAAAAATAAAATGCCGTCTAAATGGCGCCATTTCGTTCAATTTTGTTGACAATATTTCCAAAAAGTCTCCCTTGTTTTTGTTTTGTTTTTTTTTTTTTTTTTTTTTTTTTTTTTTTTTTTTTTTTCGTAA
>NW_007402973.1:0-379 GCF_000475195.1 Diaphorina citri | reverse complement strand
AGCCCCTCCCCATTTTTTTCACCTGCGAAAAAAAAAAAAAAAAAAAAAAAAAAAAAAAAAAAAAAAAAAAAAAAAAAAAAACTTTCTCTCTCCTCTTGTTAAACTATTTTTTTTCTTTTCAAATTTGTTCTGAAAATTTTTGAAAATGTTACTATTTAGTGTATTATTAAACTATTTATTGGTTATCATCATATTTATCATCTTCTTCTTCCCCTCCTATCCTACTTCTTTTTAGCCCGTCCTTCCTCTATTATTACGATAGTAATAAAAAAGGTATAGTGGACGGGCTATAGTATTCGCTTCGGTGTCTGTCTGTCTATCTGTCCCCATAGAAGGACTTTTTTTTTTTTTTTTTTTTTTTTTTTTGGTTTTTTTTAAC
>NW_007402972.1:0-763 GCF_000475195.1 Diaphorina citri | reverse complement strand
CTTTTCTTTATAGAACTTTTTTTAAATCCAATACTAATTAGATTGTGAGATTTGTTATCCTTTTTTCTTCTCCTTTTTAAATCTATTTTATCGTGAAATCTCTCTCTCTCTGTTTGTCCTACATTTTCCTCTATCCTGAAATACCTGCTTTTCTCACCATTCCTCTTATTCTCTTTTACTCTCTCTCTGTTTGTCCTACATTTTCCTCTATCCTAAAATACCTACTTTTCTCACCATTCCTCTTATTCTCTTTTCTTTCTTCCTGTCTACCTCACATACTCATCATTATCTTCCCTTCCCTTTCCACAATGTCCTCTTTTGCTTCCCTCTTCCACTATTCTTTAGTGCTGAATGTTTACCGATCGAGCAATGTGTAGGTCCTGTTTGAAGGCGACAGTCTATTGAATTTCGTCTGGCTGGATTTCATTTTCTCTTTTACACTCACCCACATCTAAAATGTGTGGTTTCATTTGAGGTCACATTTCGCCCATAGATTTTATCCTAAAATCTTTCATCCTCAGAGTTAATGTTGAGTTTGGCGACTTTTTTTTATTTTAGGTAGACGGCACCTCGTATAGATAAATAATAGATACCCAAAATTGACTGTTTGTATAAGTAGGTAAAATCGTTTCAAATGTCCCAAGTTAAGCTCTAGGATGACTAGGAATTTGTTAAACAATAATAGGTAGATAGCTACCTACCTAAAATAGGTATACCTACTTTGCTATGTATTTTATGTTATGAGTTTGTGTATCATCTGTAT
>NW_007402971.1:0-763 GCF_000475195.1 Diaphorina citri | reverse complement strand
TGTGGCACTTGAAGTATGCGAGTTGGCATTGGAGTACGATATGATTTTATCCAATTTACTTATTTTGCATGTTGTATGTGTGAGAGTTTGAGAATGTGTGGTTACATTATTGTGCATCTTATGCATCCCTCCTTCTACTCTGAGTAGATTTGTATTGGAACTTGAGTTGTACGATATGATTTTATCCAATTTACTTATTTTGCATGTTGTTCGTGAGAGTGTGTGGTTATGGTTACATTATTGTGCATCTTATGTATCCCTCATTGTACTCTGTGTAGATGTATAGAGCTTGAGTTAAGTACCTATGCCTAGGTACCCTTGTTGACTTCTGATAGGTACCTTTTCAGAAACTACTAGGTACGTAGGTACCTAACTAAAATATCACCATCACATCGACACAATATTCACAATTAAATTTCAAAACTCGTACGATATGATTTTATCCAATTTACTTATTTTGCATGTTGTTCGTGAGAGTGTGTGGTTATGGTTACATTATTGTGCATCTTATGTACATATCCCTCATTGTACTCTGTGTAGATGTATACAACTTGAGTTAAGTACCTATGTCTAGGTACCCTTGTTGACTTCTGATAGGTACCTTTTCAGATACTACTAGGTATGTAGGTACCTAACTAAAATATCACCATCACATAGACACAATATTCACAATTAAATTTCAAAACTCACGAAACTACATAGATAATAACTATATGTATAAAATCGTCAGAATCAGCAATATCTAACGACCTTTTGACTTGAA
>NW_007402970.1:24184-30462 GCF_000475195.1 Diaphorina citri | reverse complement strand
CAACCTTTTTCTCGTCCGCGTACTCCAGGGTACCCATACCTAGGTTAATGTGTACCATTACTACTGAGTGCTACCCCCCGGAGGGTCTCTCGCGTGCCCCGGTTGAGAATCGTTGGTTAATGTGTTTTATTGATCTATTTTATTACGAGTACGTACATATTATAATTATCTAAAAGGTTAACCTTGTGAATTCTATCAGTTACTGTCGTCTCTTCATTTCAAAATTTAAATGGAAATTTGGAGTTACGGAATAGAGTAATCGCGTGCCCCGGTTGAGAATCGCTGGTTAATGTGTTATATTGATCTATTTTATTACGAGTACGTACATATTATAATTATCTAAAAGGGTAACCTTGTGAATTCTATCAGTTACTGTCGTCTCTTCTTTTCAAATTTTAAATGGAAATTTGGAGTTACGGTGTCCTCCATCATTATACATATTATCCTTCTTGTTGCAGACCCTGCAAGACAAAACCACGGAACGACCCGTACCCATTGTTCAGACTGGGGTGCCAGCCCTTAAACCCCAGGCCCCGTCTAGCAACTCTTCCACCCAACAGTCTCAGCCCATCATTACCTCTCCTACCCCGAGTGTGTGTGGCGATCCACCCCGAGAAACCAACATCAAGATTGAGCAGCACTGAATACACCCTTTCTTAATATCCGAGCCTGGTGAGACTCAAGTCCAACAACAGAGAATGCCCAACGATAGCACACAATAAAGATCGCACCGATAGTAACCCTAACGATACAGAATCAGATCCCAACGATACAATAACACAACAATAAAATAATATCCCACCGATCTTAACCCTAACGATACAGACGGATTCTAAAAAACCAGATCCCAACGACAAAGAAACTAGAACTAGAACCCGGAGATGGTAATCTCCACAATACAGAGCCCTAAGCCTAACGATCATGATCCCAACGACAGCTCGAAACCTTGTGATGACAACAGAAACCCATTGATATCTCTTTTGTACAAAATATTTAGTAGTATTCTTGCATTTCAGTGCTATCTTTTCATTTTTCAATGACTTTTACAATCGTGGAAAGACACAGCACAGAAAATCTGTTTTTCCCCTCCAATGAAGAATTCACGAAAGAATGTCTCTGCTCCATAGTATAGGCTTCTTACCCTTCGATTTTTTTTCTTTTTTTTTTCAGGCGCCTTAACTCCTTTGACCTTTTATTCAGGAGCATTGCGTCAACTTGCTTAACTCTTCTTTCCTTTAAATCCATTATTAGTAGTGCAGTGTTTTACTGCCAGCTTCTTAAGAGCATTTTGAGTGGTATACAACTATACCCAGATAGATATCATCGGCCCTAGTAGAACCCTACCTATACTATTGTTGTAATTTTGTTTATTATATTTGTTATAAGAACCAAATATTTAATATTTTTATACCAACAAATTTTTCCTCTCTTTCTTTTCTTTCTTAGAAGTTACAGAAGTTGGAGGGGGAGGGGGAATTAGCAAACGGAATAAAATGTAAAGTGGGCGAAGGTCTGTAGGAAACATGAGTATCTGGCCCACGGGCCCAGGCCCACCTTAACTGAATGGTTTTCCGTTGAAATCCCACACCATATGTACATTGTACTTGTTACTTGTTCCTCATAGACTTATTTCGTGCTGGCGTTACACATTGGTTGAATGCTGACATTGCTGACGCTAAAATGTAGTAAAATACATGTTCAATATAATGGGAGATCCTTGTCATTCACCAGTTATAAGAATTCCAGTCAATCAGCTCTTCTGTGATATCGATGTACATGAGTACATATACCTACACAAATAAACAAGAAACATGCTGGTTTAAAATCATTAGTAATCAAATAACACTGAATAATCTTAACAATGACTTGGAAACTCGAAGAGAAAATGACACCGACACTAGAGGTGAGTAGTGTCAAATAATTTTCTAGGTCGCTTAGAGTTTTCAAGTGTCAGAAAAGTTCGATACAAAGATTCATAATTGATGAGGAGCCCCTCTAAGCACTACCTAGAAAATTCAAATGCTTGAACTGCCACGGCAAATTCTCGTGAATAATAAATAAGCACCACACTTCAGGTAAGTTCAAACACTTTTCTTTTCAATTGGAAAGCTCCATTCACATTAATATTTTTCAGGGCGCAAGGGAAAAAGAGAATAGAGCATGGATATGGGATTTTAAAAGTGATATTTCTTCAAGTAATACTGCACTAGTCCCAGTAGGTATGATGCACTTGCAAGTCAACCTTGTGAATTCCTAACAGTAGTAGGTAACATCAAAGTTAGACGCATAATCCCAAGTTTCAGTCTGCTGTATAACACTCAACTTGGTGTTTCGCACCCATGTAATTTCTCTAAACAGCTGTTTATGAAGACGTAAGCAGCAAATTTTGGAGACGGACAGGTTTTAGCGGAACAGAAAAAAAAAATGACTTCAAAAACGATGCACGAGTATTGTTACTCACTGTCAGTGGACGACTCATAACAGATGTAACACCTAACACACGCGGAACCATAATCAGACTTCCATACAAATTACAATAATTATTAATTGGGGAGAATAATAAAAACAGATCAAATAATACCTATATGTAGTTAAAGAAGTCAAGAGTTGAGTAATGTCCTAATAAAAAACATATCAATAGCTATCAGTCTATCACACCTGATATCTCATTTTTCATTCAGTTCTGAGGCTAGAATGTGAACGGTTCTTTTTCTTCCGATAATGAGGGGGTGTTCTCAACAATTCATAAGCCCCATTGATTTTCTCGCTGACCTCGATACCTGTCTTTTATGTTCTGTCGCCATTGCTGGCATCTGTAAAAGTTATCTCGAGGATTTTTAACTGAGATTGACTTTCACATTTCTTCGTTAGATTTCAGACCGTCTGGGTTTCATCAAGTTTTCATGGACAGCACTAGAAATTGAATAAAATTTAAAATAATAGCAGTATGGAGGTTCTCTTCATAGATCGCTTACATAGAAGTCGCCATTGTTTGGTCCAAAATTATATCGATATACGGTAGCTTACACCAAGATAATCCAGATGATTCCAAAGTCTAAACCTGAACAATGTTCTGCCACATGAAAAAAAAACTTACGAACAGTTACACCAGACGCTAACAGTAATTGGACTGTACGACAGTCAATGACTTAACAATGATGAGGGAAGAAATATCAAATGTGCGGTTGAAGTTTGTTGTTCGCTATTATGAGAGATAATGGCTAGCGTCAGACTGTTGACTTACATTAAACATGCTCCTCAAAGTCAACAGAACATAAATTAATGATCTACTCATTCTTTATATTAGACTCAGCAGAATCCCAACTAATATACTCGTGCAATTCAAAAGAAAGAAGAAACCCGTGTATTATTTCAAAGTGTTGCGTTCTTTTAGAACAGAAATGTACAATACATGAGGAAAACTCCACGGAAAAGAAAAGCTGTGAAACTCTTCGCTGTCAGGCAATCTGCAGGTACATAGGATACAACATCTGTTGGAACCAAAAACGAGGCAATATCGCAATACCTTCGTGATAAATTACAATTTAATTACTTTATTTACCTCCTGTTAAAATGTTATCATGCAATTAAGTAGAGCCAACACTTGTGTTGTTGTAGGTTTTAATGGTTTTATGTGGAAAATTGCCGATTGTACTCATTTTCTCTAGTTTCCATTGCTATAAACACTTGAACCAGTGAGCAGAGGCCATGTATCCGTGTTACAAGCATATAAATCTATAACTATTGTATCGTTGAATAATTCACTGCAAGGCAGCTGCTGAATCTTGTTTAATTAATAGTATGTCCAAACAATAGATCACACAGAACTGAGGAATTCGCTCATCCTACAACCTATATGGAACATCTGTCTTCTGATTGATCCATTCAATCTACAGCAGCATAATCTTAATTAGCCCTACAATCTACACAAATTGAACCTATAAATTCTTTAATCTGAAATAGCGCTACAATTATGACTTTTTATCGTGCCCTATTAGCAGCTCCTAGTCATAAAATGATTTTTCTACTGCAATACACCTGAAGCAATATGTTCGATTGAAATCCTAATCACAAGTGTAGGATAAAATAATCATACAAAGATACAATTTACTATTAATTCTTTTGAGACTAATCATTTATTTTCTTAGCATAAGTAAATAGAACGAGGAATTATTAAATGCTTCTACCTTAAATTAAAATAGATATTCAACAATAAAATATGGAAACAGGGTAACGTTAAACAAACAATAAAATATTAATAATTAAAACACATGAGGGCTACGGGATAAATATAAATACATCTAGCTATGTAAATAAAGTAATCATTGAAATAATAGTAATACAGGGTGAAACAGAACAGGTTTCATTCAGTGGCATTGGCATCATGGGTTGGAAGAATATTGTGATGAATGTATTTCAGGAGTCCTAGAACATTTCATATACCTATTCTTTATCTTCCATTTCCGATAAAAATATGAAATTTTCAAGAATTTACAAAAGAAATGATAGCATAATTTCAACAAACGAGTGTCAAGTTTTAACAAAACAAAGATATTAGTAATGTGTTACAAAAACTGAATACTAGTTACTAGACCATAATTGATTGAACGTTAAAATTATGGCTACCCACTTTTTTATGGATAACTACGGTTATTCTTGAATAATTTTATTGTGTACTTGATATCATAGATGGAAAAAATTGTATAACAAAGCTGGAATGATTTTGAAAAGAATCCAATAAATAATCAGAGACATAGAGATAACCAAATCGAGTAAACTCGAAATTGAGTCAATTCAATAGACATTTACCTCGATCCTGGAAGTAAACAGTCAATCCCTGAGTTGGCTTGGTTATCCTGGACCTCAGCAAATACTGCATATACCTATTTTTACTTTCCTCATCCTATAGGGAGGAAAGTATTTTAATATTAACTAACTTAAAATTAAATTAAAATAAAACTTACATTAGGGGACGTGGGAGACTACACTGACGTTCTACAGAGGGAGAAATGCAAACTTCCTGTTCTCTTCCTTGAGGAAGACCAGGGCAAGGAACTTCTTAATACTCACTCTGGAAATGTATCTTAGCAAGGAATTAACGTTTCGTCGACCAGATTAAGCCCATATCTGAAACAGAAAGCCAGATCCAGAAATCTATTACATAATTTGAGGACAAAAAGAAATTCGGACACTTGTATTAATTTGAGGATAAAAAATTACCAGATGAAATGTTCCGATTCAGACATACCTCTAATTCTCGATGTACCTTTACAATATTAACTTTCCCTTACAAGGCTGAGTGCACCCTGAACTCCAAGCACAGAGTCGAAAAAACTTCGACCCCGCCGGGAATCGAACCCAGGACCGAAGGAGTACAAGCCTAGTGTGATATCCACTCCGCTACGGAGGCTACTTTGGGAAATTAAAACTGTAATGTAAACCTCACATGAAGGGGTAAACACTTCGATGTACGAAAAACTTCATCAGATAAATAATGCTCTTATATTTTCCGGGTTTCACAGGGGTTTCGAACCCTCGACCTTTCTTACCCGTAGCGTAGTATCCCAGCTGCCTGACGAGAAGGCGGTGCCATCAGGCGACACCTGTAAGCAGGAGACTCGATTCTCATGGCCCATTAGATGATTCACTCGGCAGCATTTGAGAGAGTCCCATACGTTGATAGTATAATCATTGTAGCCGGCGAACAGTAGACGACCTGAGAAAAAGCAAAGTCAAATTTGGAGTACTGTGACAGGCTGCATTTTAAGAAGCTAGCCAGCCTAGTTAGCTTGTTTGATAGCGCGTCTGCCTTTTCTAATCCTACCTATTTATCTTTGATTTCGGGACGATAAGACCTCTGTTGCTACAATTCCCTCTATCCAACCTGTTGAAGAGCACATTTACCACTGACGGAGAAATCCACGGAGGTTGCACCAAACAAGATGCTATCCTTCTTATAACAAGCAACTTCTTTATCTGCACGGAGGTCAAACAGACGACACTGCAAGAATGAAACAGAACCAATAATTAGTTAAAATATCTTGAATGAAACACAACAAATCGCACCCTCAGAATTCTATGGTGATGTGTCGAAAAACTCGATTTTTGTTTTATTACCTTATCTTACTAAGCAAAATGAGATCTTTCGATTGGTCTAGGAATATCTCTACGACTTAAAGTTCAGACTGACAAGTCTCTTTACTCCCGCAGTTTGATGAAGTTTTTGAATAAATTCACATGGTTCTTCCCCATTTTTTTTTTTTTTTTTTTTTTCACCC
>NW_007402970.1:12137-21771 GCF_000475195.1 Diaphorina citri | reverse complement strand
AGCAACCCACTCTTAAACAAACAAACTTTGTGCAGGTCGTTAGGTTGCGGACATTAATAAAAACAACAACCGCAAATCCGCCCTGGTTGGAGTAACCACATCAGCCAATCGGGGCCAACCTGGAAACCCCCTAAAGCGGGCTCCCAAATCACCAGCTCCAGGTTCAGGTTTCAGTACTTTAATCGCCTCACATGAATTTTCGCCCTCTCACTGTAAAACACTGTTGCGTTAAATACGAAATGTTGGGTGTAATTTTTAAGAAACAACAAAGAAATCCGCCAAAAATCCGAAAGCCCCGGGCCCTTACCCTGCCCTTCTGTATTCCCTCTTTTTTGGGAGGTAAGAAAAACCAATAAAAATACTACCAAGACGCCATCGATTCGAAACTACAATCAACCCCCGCAAAGCAGGGGACTGTGGGCGTCCCAGAAAACCGCGTAAGTAAAACCTCCCTGAAACCACGAACAAGAAAATTTTTCACCTCTCCCCTTTTTGGGAAACACCCTTTTTTTTGACGGTTCGATCCGATCCCCCCGACCAAATTCCCAATCGACAAGAGAGGGAAGGGGGACAAATATCAAGGGTGGGTTCCGATCCCCCTGGTTTGGCAATGGGGAACCCTTTGGAAACAAAAGGGGAGCAACCACTATAAGCTGGTGCCCCCAAGGGTGAACACCCCTGGACCCGAATCCCTTGGCGGTCCCAAGCCCCTTCCCATGAGATCTCCATCAAAACCGTGGACGGGTTCATCTTGGTGGAGGGGAAGCATGAGGAGAAGGAGGATGAGCATGGATTCATATCCCGTCAGTTCAAGAGGAGATATCTCCTCCCTAAGGATGTGGAAATTGAGAAGGTTACATCCAGTCTAT
This sequence comes from Diaphorina citri, assembly GCF_000475195.1. Taxonomy (NCBI): domain Eukaryota; kingdom Metazoa; phylum Arthropoda; class Insecta; order Hemiptera; family Psyllidae; genus Diaphorina; species Diaphorina citri. Next base: position 20,902 of record NW_007402970.1, on the reverse strand, counting down.
CTTCCGATGGAGTTCTAACCATCACCGCACCCAAAAGAGTGAGTACAAGATTTTACTTTTTCTCTCTTAAATTAAATTTTCAATTCTGACGGTCTCAGGGGGTAAAGATGGATCGCTTCTAAATTTCATTTGTGGGTCTAGATTTTAATGTGCATGTGCATCATTCGTGTTACCTATTTGAAGTACAAATCACCGATCAAAATGAATTTCGCCACTGTATAGAGTCCCTTTACCTCACAGAAACAACAGGAGTTTTCGTTCGTCTGATACCAAACCTCGGGGGCATCAACCAATTAATTAGTCTAGGCTCTAGGATTTAGGAACTTGAGAACTCTAGGTCCTACCCTACCATGGTATCACTGATATTTCAATGTTCTTTCTCTATCAATAGTGTATAGTTTTCTGTTAAAACAGGCTAATATAGCGGTTGTCAACCTTTTTCTCGTCCGCGTACTCCAGGGTACCCATACCTAGGTTAATGTGTACCATTACTATACTGAGTGCTACCCCCGGAGGGTCTCTCGCGTGCCCCGGTTGAGAATCGCTGGTTAATGTGTTATATTGATCTATTTTATTACGAGTACGTACATATTATAATTATCTAAAAGGTTAACCTTGTGAATTCTATCAGTTACTGTCGTCTCTTCATTTCAAAATTTAAATGGAAATTTGGAGTTACGGAGTCCTCCATCATTATACATATTATCCTTCTTGTTGCAGACCCTGCAAGACAAAACCACGGAACGACCCGTCCCCATTGTTCAGACTGGGGTGCCAGCCCTTAAACCCCAGGCCCCGTCTAGCAACTCTTCCACCCAACAGTCTCAGCCCATCATTACCTCTCCTACCCCGAGTGTGTGTGGCGATCCACCCCGGGAAACCAACATCAAGATTGAGCAGCACTGAATACACCCTTTCTTAATATCCGAGCCTGGTGAGACTCAAGCCCAACAACAGAGAATGCCCAACGATAGCACACAATAAAGATCGCACCGATAGTAACCCTAACGATACAGAATCAGATCCCAACGATACAATAACACAACAATAAAATAATATCCCACCGATCTTAACCCTAACGATACAGACGGATTCTAAAAAACCAGATCCCAACGACAAAGAAACTAGAACTAGAACCCGGAGATGGTAATCTCCACAATACAGAGCCCTAAGCCTAACGATCATGATCCCAACGACAGCTCGAAACCTTGTGATGACAACAGAAACCCATTGATATCTCTTTTGTACAAAATATTTAGTAGTATTCTTGCATTTCAGTGCTATCTTTTCATTTTTCAATGACTTTTACAATCGTGGAAAGACACAGCACAGAAAATCTGTTTTTCCCCTCCAATGAAGAATTCACGAAAGAATGTCTCTGCTCCATAGTATAGGCTTCTTACCCTTCGATTTTTTTTCTTTTTTTTTTCAGGCGCCTTAACTCCTTTGACCTTTTATTCAGGAGCATTGCGTCAACTTGCTTAACTCTTCTTTCCTTTAAATCCATTATTAGTAGTGCAGTGTTTTACTGCCAGCTTCTTAAGAGCATTTTGAGTGGTATACAACTATACCCAGATAGATATCATCGGCCCTAGTAGAACCCTACCTATACTATTGTTGTAATTTTGTTTATTATATTTGTTATAAGAACCAAATATTTAATATTTTTATACCAACAAATTTTTCCTCTCTTTCTTTTCTTTCTTAGAAGTTACAGAAGTTGGAGGGGGAGGGGGAATTAGCAAACGGAATAAAATGTAAAGTGGGCGAAGGTCTGTAGGAAACATGAGTATCTGGCCCACGGGCCCAGGCCCACCTTAACTGAATGGTTTTCCGTTGAAATCCCACACCATATGTACATTGTACTTGTTACTTGTTCCTCATAGACTTATTTCGTGCTGGCGTTACACATTGGTTGAATGCTGACATTGCTGACGCTAAAATGTAGTAAAATACATGTTCAATATAATGGGAGATCCTTGTCATTCACCAGTTATAAGAATTCCAGTCAATCAGCTCTTCTGTGATATCGATGTACATGAGTACATATACCTACACAAATAAACAAGAAACATGCTGGTTTAAAATCATTAGTAATCAAATAACACTGAATAATCTTAACAATGACTTGGAAACTCGAAGAGAAAATGACACCGACACTAGAGGTGAGTAGTGTCAAATAATTTTCTAGGTCGCTTAGAGTTTTCAAGTGTCAGAAAAGTTCGATACAAAGATTCATAATTGATGAGGAGCCCCTCTAAGCACTACCTAGAAAATTCAAATGCTTGAACTGCCACGGCAAATTCTCGTGAATAATAAATAAGCACCACACTTCAGGTAAGTTCAAACACTTTTCTTTTCAATTGGAAAGCTCCATTCACATTAATATTTTTCAGGGCGCAAGGGAAAAAGAGAATAGAGCATGGATATGGGATTTTAAAAGTGATATTTCTTCAAGTAATACTGCACTAGTCCCAGTAGGTATGATGCACTTGCAAGTCAACCTTGTGAATTCCTAACAGTAGTAGGTAACATCAAAGTTAGACGCATAATCCCAAGTTTCAGTCTGCTGTATAACACTCAACTTGGTGTTTCGCACCCATGTAATTTCTCTAAACAGCTGTTTATGAAGACGTAAGCAGCAAATTTTGGAGACGGACAGGTTTTAGCGGAACAGAAAAAAAAAATGACTTCAAAAACGATGCACGAGTATTGTTACTCACTGTCAGTGGACGACTCATAACAGATGTAACACCTAACACACGCGGAACCATAATCAGACTTCCATACAAATTACAATAATTATTAATTGGGGAGAATAATAAAAACAGATCAAATAATACCTATATGTAGTTAAAGAAGTCAAGAGTTGAGTAATGTCCTAATAAAAAACATATCAATAGCTATCAGTCTATCACACCTGATATCTCATTTTTCATTCAGTTCTGAGGCTAGAATGTGAACGGTTCTTTTTCTTCCGATAATGAGGGGGTGTTCTCAACAATTCATAAGCCCCATTGATTTTCTCGCTGACCTCGATACCTGTCTTTTATGTTCTGTCGCCATTGCTGGCATCTGTAAAAGTTATCTCGAGGATTTTTAACTGAGATTGACTTTCACATTTCTTCGTTAGATTTCAGACCGTCTGGGTTTCATCAAGTTTTCATGGACAGCACTAGAAATTGAATAAAATTTAAAATAATAGCAGTATGGAGGTTCTCTTCATAGATCGCTTACATAGAAGTCGCCATTGTTTGGTCCAAAATTATATCGATATACGGTAGCTTACACCAAGATAATCCAGATGATTCCAAAGTCTAAACCTGAACAATGTTCTGCCACATGAAAAAAAAACTTACGAACAGTTACACCAGACGCTAACAGTAATTGGACTGTACGACAGTCAATGACTTAACAATGATGAGGGAAGAAATATCAAATGTGCGGTTGAAGTTTGTTGTTCGCTATTATGAGAGATAATGGCTAGCGTCAGACTGTTGACTTACATTAAACATGCTCCTCAAAGTCAACAGAACATAAATTAATGATCTACTCATTCTTTATATTAGACTCAGCAGAATCCCAACTAATATACTCGTGCAATTCAAAAGAAAGAAGAAACCCGTGTATTATTTCAAAGTGTTGCGTTCTTTTAGAACAGAAATGTACAATACATGAGGAAAACTCCACGGAAAAGAAAAGCTGTGAAACTCTTCGCTGTCAGGCAATCTGCAGGTACATAGGATACAACATCTGTTGGAACCAAAAACGAGGCAATATCGCAATACCTTCGTGATAAATTACAATTTAATTACTTTATTTACCTCCTGTTAAAATGTTATCATGCAATTAAGTAGAGCCAACACTTGTGTTGTTGTAGGTTTTAATGGTTTTATGTGGAAAATTGCCGATTGTACTCATTTTCTCTAGTTTCCATTGCTATAAACACTTGAACCAGTGAGCAGAGGCCATGTATCCGTGTTACAAGCATATAAATCTATAACTATTGTATCGTTGAATAATTCACTGCAAGGCAGCTGCTGAATCTTGTTTAATTAATAGTATGTCCAAACAATAGATCACACAGAACTGAGGAATTCGCTCATCCTACAACCTATATGGAACATCTGTCTTCTGATTGATCCATTCAATCTACAGCAGCATAATCTTAATTAGCCCTACAATCTACACAAATTGAACCTATAAATTCTTTAATCTGAAATAGCGCTACAATTATGACTTTTTATCGTGCCCTATTAGCAGCTCCTAGTCATAAAATGATTTTTCTACTGCAATACACCTGAAGCAATATGTTCGATTGAAATCCTAATCACAAGTGTAGGATAAAATAATCATACAAAGATACAATTTACTATTAATTCTTTTGAGACTAATCATTTATTTTCTTAGCATAAGTAAATAGAACGAGGAATTATTAAATGCTTCTACCTTAAATTAAAATAGATATTCAACAATAAAATATGGAAACAGGGTAACGTTAAACAAACAATAAAATATTAATAATTAAAACACATGAGGGCTACGGGATAAATATAAATACATCTAGCTATGTAAATAAAGTAATCATTGAAATAATAGTAATACAGGGTGAAACAGAACAGGTTTCATTCAGTGGCATTGGCATCATGGGTTGGAAGAATATTGTGATGAATGTATTTCAGGAGTCCTAGAACATTTCATATACCTATTCTTTATCTTCCATTTCCGATAAAAATATGAAATTTTCAAGAATTTACAAAAGAAATGATAGCATAATTTCAACAAACGAGTGTCAAGTTTTAACAAAACAAAGATATTAGTAATGTGTTACAAAAACTGAATACTAGTTACTAGACCATAATTGATTGAACGTTAAAATTATGGCTACCCACTTTTTTATGGATAACTACGGTTATTCTTGAATAATTTTATTGTGTACTTGATATCATAGATGGAAAAAATTGTATAACAAAGCTGGAATGATTTTGAAAAGAATCCAATAAATAATCAGAGACATAGAGATAACCAAATCGAGTAAACTCGAAATTGAGTCAATTCAATAGACATTTACCTCGATCCTGGAAGTAAACAGTCAATCCCTGAGTTGGCTTGGTTATCCTGGACCTCAGCAAATACTGCATATACCTATTTTTACTTTCCTCATCCTATAGGGAGGAAAGTATTTTAATATTAACTAACTTAAAATTAAATTAAAATAAAACTTACATTAGGGGACGTGGGAGACTACACTGACGTTCTACAGAGGGAGAAATGCAAACTTCCTGTTCTCTTCCTTGAGGAAGACCAGGGCAAGGAACTTCTTAATACTCACTCTGGAAATGTATCTTAGCAAGGAATTAACGTTTCGTCGACCAGATTAAGCCCATATCTGAAACAGAAAGCCAGATCCAGAAATCTATTACATAATTTGAGGACAAAAAGAAATTCGGACACTTGTATTAATTTGAGGATAAAAAATTACCAGATGAAATGTTCCGATTCAGACATACCTCTAATTCTCGATGTACCTTTACAATATTAACTTTCCCTTACAAGGCTGAGTGCACCCTGAACTCCAAGCACAGAGTCGAAAAAACTTCGACCCCGCCGGGAATCGAACCCAGGACCGAAGGAGTACAAGCCTAGTGTGATATCCACTCCGCTACGGAGGCTACTTTGGGAAATTAAAACTGTAATGTAAACCTCACATGAAGGGGTAAACACTTCGATGTACGAAAAACTTCATCAGATAAATAATGCTCTTATATTTTCCGGGTTTCACAGGGGTTTCGAACCCTCGACCTTTCTTACCCGTAGCGTAGTATCCCAGCTGCCTGACGAGAAGGCGGTGCCATCAGGCGACACCTGTAAGCAGGAGACTCGATTCTCATGGCCCATTAGATGATTCACTCGGCAGCATTTGAGAGAGTCCCATACGTTGATAGTATAATCATTGTAGCCGGCGAACAGTAGACGACCTGAGAAAAAGCAAAGTCAAATTTGGAGTACTGTGACAGGCTGCATTTTAAGAAGCTAGCCAGCCTAGTTAGCTTGTTTGATAGCGCGTCTGCCTTTTCTAATCCTACCTATTTATCTTTGATTTCGGGACGATAAGACCTCTGTTGCTACAATTCCCTCTATCCAACCTGTTGAAGAGCACATTTACCACTGACGGAGAAATCCACGGAGGTTGCACCAAACAAGATGCTATCCTTCTTATAACAAGCAACTTCTTTATCTGCACGGAGGTCAAACAGACGACACTGCAAGAATGAAACAGAACCAATAATTAGTTAAAATATCTTGAATGAAACACAACAAATCGCACCCTCAGAATTCTATGGTGATGTGTCGAAAAACTCGATTTTTGTTTTATTACCTTATCTTACTAAGCAAAATGAGATCTTTCGATTGGTCTAGGAATATCTCTACGACTTAAAGTTCAGACTGACAAGTCTCTTTACTCCCGCAGTTTGATGAAGTTTTTGAATAAATTCACATGGTTCTTCCCCATTTTTTTTTTTTTTTTTTTTTTCACCCCGGAGCCCTGTCACACCTTCGAGACCCATTCCACAGGAGATGAAAACACAGACAAGAGATTACACGGTACATAAAGAGTTACACTACATAAGACCAGGAGATTACACATACATAAGACAGGCAGATTACCACGTTACGATAACCAGGGTTTACACGTACATGGATTAGGAGATTACACGGTACGAGAATGATAACATGGGATGACAACAAGTGTCTTGGAGAAATAGTGGACATGGGTATGACAGGGTTTCTATATTTATTTCTATGTTCGCGACAAATCATGAGCTTATGATTATTCACCATAAGGAAATCACAAAGCGTGTCACGAATTTGGCGAAGGTTAAAGGGATTGTTGGTACCTGCACATGCTCATTGCTCGAGGGAAAGTTTGCAACCCCTATCTATAATTAAGATCTAGAGATACCCCTATTCATAAATTGTGAGACAGACATAACATGTGCCTGCATAAACATATCAAAGTATTCTGAGGGTAGACAAATGATCAAAAGTGGTCTCCAGGAGCTATTGTTCCAACATAAACTTGTCACATACGATTATCGTGACCTGCTACTAAGGCAGACGATTCTTCATGTCTGGTCGGACCGAATGAGTGTGTCAAAGTAAAGACGACGTAGAAGATTGGAGGGCTAGTCGTCCACGTCCATGGCCGGGTTGAGGCAGAGAAGAAAGAAAAAGAAGTTAAAAGAAACGGAAAAGGGGGCACACGGTGCCCCAGGCCGGAAAAAGCAGTCGGAGAAGTTGAGTCGGGATTGATCCCACTAACGGAAACCGAGAGCTGTGAAGACCAAAATCGATGTTTAATGCTCACCTACGGGAAGCGTGAGTGGAAACGCTTTAAAGGAAAATCGCTCCCTTTAGGTCCGACCATACAAGGGACGATCAGGGAGTACTCGAGTATGGCAAGTATATAGAGAATAAGAATAGATATACATATATATAATATATAAATATAAATAAGCCTTTTTAAAATCAATAAAAGTCTAGGAGTGACCCTCACCCACTGACATGTACACGGCGCGGCTGATACCCTTACATCCTTACGATCAGTCAGATAACGTCTCAAAATGCCTGTTTGACCCCTTGAATACCTGGAACCTAGATCCGGGGGAGGCTCTGACGCTTTTGTGTAAACATAGGCCCCATACCATTACCCTTGTAAAGGATCGGGTTCACCCTGACGTCTCTAAGTGTCTCTTCCTATGCTCCACCAACGCACTCAGGGCAGTTTTCGGTCGGCTATATCAAACGCCCAAGCTAGGGCGGCTCTCGCCTAAGACAGGTGGGATTTTGTCCATTCCCAAGCACAGAGCCCTTGCCGACCGTAAGAGGATACTCCAAATAAGAGAGAGAAAGAATATAGAAAAGAGTGAAGTTGCACTAACAAAGCAACGCAAAAAGAACGGTTGAGAGAAGCAATCAGAATTGAAACACGTGAAAAGATAAGTTGAGCAATAATACAAAGAAGAGCGTCTAGAACATTAATAGCAGTTAAAAAAAAAGGGAAAGAATGCCAAGAGACAGAGGTCCATGTGTTAGAATACCAAGATATTCATAGTACCTTGTGAGAGTCCTAGAGAGATATGAATAGAAACAAGAAAAAACGAGTTGAGAGAATGCATAACGAGAGAAGTTAAAGGCAAGAATTGTAGTATAAAAATGCTAGAGGTAAAGTAAACCATACAAGATGGTGAGAATAGTTGATGGAACTATGTATAGCCGATGAAGGAGGAACAGCGAAACGATATATATAACGAGGATACACAAGCGCCCAGTATTAGAAAGAAACTGAAAACGCCCGAAACCACAAAGCCCACGCCAAATCGACGAATAGGCGCGTAGGAAAGATTTAATGATTTATTAGAACTTAATGTCTCATCACCTGTTGTCGACCACACTCTAGTATAGACATATATATACTCTTGACCATGAATAACGGCACGTTTAAGAGAAAGCTCCAAGTGGTGCTACACACTTAGTACACTATAGTCACAATTAGTAAGGATCACCTCTACAGTCAATCGATGATGACACCAGACGACCTACTAGACGATAGTGCCAGTTCAGACGGACGCCCAAGCTTGGTCCGCTGCAAACTAAAAATACACCATCTGCATATGAGCAGAGAGTCCCTGCTACCATATATATACGTTTGTATCAACCCGTAGGGCATTTATAGTGTCACCGCAAGGAGGGTAAAATTCTAC
>NW_007402970.1:2767-11400 GCF_000475195.1 Diaphorina citri | reverse complement strand
GAGATCTCCATCAAAACCGTGGACGGGTTCATCTTGGTGGAGGGGAAGCATGAGGAGAAGGAGGATGAGCATGGATTCATATCCCGTCAGTTCAAGAGGAGATATCTCCTCCCTAAGGATGTGGAAATTGAGAAGGTTACATCCAGTCTATCTTCCGATGGAGTTCTAACCATCACCGCACCCAAAAGAGTGAGTACAAGATTTTACTTTTTCTCTCTTAAATTAAATTTTCAATTCTGACGGTCTCAGGGGGTAAAGATGGATCGCTTCTAAATTTCATTTGTGGGTCTAGATTTTAATGTGCATGTGCATCATTCGTGTTACCTATTTGAAGTACAAATCACCGATCAAAATGAATTTCGCCACTGTATAGAGTCCCTTTACCTCACAGAAACAACAGGAGTTTTCGTTCGTCTGATACCAAACCTCGGGGGCATCAACCAATTAATTAGTCTAGGCTCTAGGATTTAGGAACTTGAGAACTCTGGGTCCTACCCTACCATGGTATCACTGATATTTCAATGTTCTTTCTCTATCAATAGTGTATAGTTTTCTGTTAAAACAGGCTAATATAGCGGTTGTCAACCTTTTTCTCGTCCGCGTACTCCAGGGTACCCATACCTAGGTTAATGTGTACCATTACTACTGAGTGCTACCCCCCGGAGGGTCTCTCGCGTGCCCCGGTTGAGAATCGTTGGTTAATGTGTTTTATTGATCTATTTTATTACGAGTACGTACATATTATAATTATCTAAAAGGTTAACCTTGTGAATTCTATCAGTTACTGTCGTCTCTTCATTTCAAAATTTAAATGGAAATTTGGAGTTACGGAATAGAGTAATCGCGTGCCCCGGTTGAGAATCGCTGGTTAATGTGTTATATTGATCTATTTTATTACGAGTACGTACATATTATAATTATCTAAAAGGGTAACCTTGTGAATTCTATCAGTTACTGTCGTCTCTTCTTTTCAAATTTTAAATGGAAATTTGGAGTTACGGTGTCCTCCATCATTATACATATTATCCTTCTTGTTGCAGACCCTGCAAGACAAAACCACGGAACGACCCGTACCCATTGTTCAGACTGGGGTGCCAGCCCTTAAACCCCAGGCCCCGTCTAGCAACTCTTCCACCCAACAGTCTCAGCCCATCATTACCTCTCCTACCCCGAGTGTGTGTGGCGATCCACCCCGAGAAACCAACATCAAGATTGAGCAGCACTGAATACACCCTTTCTTAATATCCGAGCCTGGTGAGACTCAAGTCCAACAACAGAGAATGCCCAACGATAGCACACAATAAAGATCGCACCGATAGTAACCCTAACGATACAGAATCAGATCCCAACGATACAATAACACAACAATAAAATAATATCCCACCGATCTTAACCCTAACGATACAGACGGATTCTAAAAAACCAGATCCCAACGACAAAGAAACTAGAACTAGAACCCGGAGATGGTAATCTCCACAATACAGAGCCCTAAGCCTAACGATCATGATCCCAACGACAGCTCGAAACCTTGTGATGACAACAGAAACCCATTGATATCTCTTTTGTACAAAATATTTAGTAGTATTCTTGCATTTCAGTGCTATCTTTTCATTTTTCAATGACTTTTACAATCGTGGAAAGACACAGCACAGAAAATCTGTTTTTCCCCTCCAATGAAGAATTCACGAAAGAATGTCTCTGCTCCATAGTATAGGCTTCTTACCCTTCGATTTTTTTTCTTTTTTTTTTCAGGCGCCTTAACTCCTTTGACCTTTTATTCAGGAGCATTGCGTCAACTTGCTTAACTCTTCTTTCCTTTAAATCCATTATTAGTAGTGCAGTGTTTTACTGCCAGCTTCTTAAGAGCATTTTGAGTGGTATACAACTATACCCAGATAGATATCATCGGCCCTAGTAGAACCCTACCTATACTATTGTTGTAATTTTGTTTATTATATTTGTTATAAGAACCAAATATTTAATATTTTTATACCAACAAATTTTTCCTCTCTTTCTTTTCTTTCTTAGAAGTTACAGAAGTTGGAGGGGGAGGGGGAATTAGCAAACGGAATAAAATGTAAAGTGGGCGAAGGTCTGTAGGAAACATGAGTATCTGGCCCACGGGCCCAGGCCCACCTTAACTGAATGGTTTTCCGTTGAAATCCCACACCATATGTACATTGTACTTGTTACTTGTTCCTCATAGACTTATTTCGTGCTGGCGTTACACATTGGTTGAATGCTGACATTGCTGACGCTAAAATGTAGTAAAATACATGTTCAATATAATGGGAGATCCTTGTCATTCACCAGTTATAAGAATTCCAGTCAATCAGCTCTTCTGTGATATCGATGTACATGAGTACATATACCTACACAAATAAACAAGAAACATGCTGGTTTAAAATCATTAGTAATCAAATAACACTGAATAATCTTAACAATGACTTGGAAACTCGAAGAGAAAATGACACCGACACTAGAGGTGAGTAGTGTCAAATAATTTTCTAGGTCGCTTAGAGTTTTCAAGTGTCAGAAAAGTTCGATACAAAGATTCATAATTGATGAGGAGCCCCTCTAAGCACTACCTAGAAAATTCAAATGCTTGAACTGCCACGGCAAATTCTCGTGAATAATAAATAAGCACCACACTTCAGGTAAGTTCAAACACTTTTCTTTTCAATTGGAAAGCTCCATTCACATTAATATTTTTCAGGGCGCAAGGGAAAAAGAGAATAGAGCATGGATATGGGATTTTAAAAGTGATATTTCTTCAAGTAATACTGCACTAGTCCCAGTAGGTATGATGCACTTGCAAGTCAACCTTGTGAATTCCTAACAGTAGTAGGTAACATCAAAGTTAGACGCATAATCCCAAGTTTCAGTCTGCTGTATAACACTCAACTTGGTGTTTCGCACCCATGTAATTTCTCTAAACAGCTGTTTATGAAGACGTAAGCAGCAAATTTTGGAGACGGACAGGTTTTAGCGGAACAGAAAAAAAAAATGACTTCAAAAACGATGCACGAGTATTGTTACTCACTGTCAGTGGACGACTCATAACAGATGTAACACCTAACACACGCGGAACCATAATCAGACTTCCATACAAATTACAATAATTATTAATTGGGGAGAATAATAAAAACAGATCAAATAATACCTATATGTAGTTAAAGAAGTCAAGAGTTGAGTAATGTCCTAATAAAAAACATATCAATAGCTATCAGTCTATCACACCTGATATCTCATTTTTCATTCAGTTCTGAGGCTAGAATGTGAACGGTTCTTTTTCTTCCGATAATGAGGGGGTGTTCTCAACAATTCATAAGCCCCATTGATTTTCTCGCTGACCTCGATACCTGTCTTTTATGTTCTGTCGCCATTGCTGGCATCTGTAAAAGTTATCTCGAGGATTTTTAACTGAGATTGACTTTCACATTTCTTCGTTAGATTTCAGACCGTCTGGGTTTCATCAAGTTTTCATGGACAGCACTAGAAATTGAATAAAATTTAAAATAATAGCAGTATGGAGGTTCTCTTCATAGATCGCTTACATAGAAGTCGCCATTGTTTGGTCCAAAATTATATCGATATACGGTAGCTTACACCAAGATAATCCAGATGATTCCAAAGTCTAAACCTGAACAATGTTCTGCCACATGAAAAAAAAACTTACGAACAGTTACACCAGACGCTAACAGTAATTGGACTGTACGACAGTCAATGACTTAACAATGATGAGGGAAGAAATATCAAATGTGCGGTTGAAGTTTGTTGTTCGCTATTATGAGAGATAATGGCTAGCGTCAGACTGTTGACTTACATTAAACATGCTCCTCAAAGTCAACAGAACATAAATTAATGATCTACTCATTCTTTATATTAGACTCAGCAGAATCCCAACTAATATACTCGTGCAATTCAAAAGAAAGAAGAAACCCGTGTATTATTTCAAAGTGTTGCGTTCTTTTAGAACAGAAATGTACAATACATGAGGAAAACTCCACGGAAAAGAAAAGCTGTGAAACTCTTCGCTGTCAGGCAATCTGCAGGTACATAGGATACAACATCTGTTGGAACCAAAAACGAGGCAATATCGCAATACCTTCGTGATAAATTACAATTTAATTACTTTATTTACCTCCTGTTAAAATGTTATCATGCAATTAAGTAGAGCCAACACTTGTGTTGTTGTAGGTTTTAATGGTTTTATGTGGAAAATTGCCGATTGTACTCATTTTCTCTAGTTTCCATTGCTATAAACACTTGAACCAGTGAGCAGAGGCCATGTATCCGTGTTACAAGCATATAAATCTATAACTATTGTATCGTTGAATAATTCACTGCAAGGCAGCTGCTGAATCTTGTTTAATTAATAGTATGTCCAAACAATAGATCACACAGAACTGAGGAATTCGCTCATCCTACAACCTATATGGAACATCTGTCTTCTGATTGATCCATTCAATCTACAGCAGCATAATCTTAATTAGCCCTACAATCTACACAAATTGAACCTATAAATTCTTTAATCTGAAATAGCGCTACAATTATGACTTTTTATCGTGCCCTATTAGCAGCTCCTAGTCATAAAATGATTTTTCTACTGCAATACACCTGAAGCAATATGTTCGATTGAAATCCTAATCACAAGTGTAGGATAAAATAATCATACAAAGATACAATTTACTATTAATTCTTTTGAGACTAATCATTTATTTTCTTAGCATAAGTAAATAGAACGAGGAATTATTAAATGCTTCTACCTTAAATTAAAATAGATATTCAACAATAAAATATGGAAACAGGGTAACGTTAAACAAACAATAAAATATTAATAATTAAAACACATGAGGGCTACGGGATAAATATAAATACATCTAGCTATGTAAATAAAGTAATCATTGAAATAATAGTAATACAGGGTGAAACAGAACAGGTTTCATTCAGTGGCATTGGCATCATGGGTTGGAAGAATATTGTGATGAATGTATTTCAGGAGTCCTAGAACATTTCATATACCTATTCTTTATCTTCCATTTCCGATAAAAATATGAAATTTTCAAGAATTTACAAAAGAAATGATAGCATAATTTCAACAAACGAGTGTCAAGTTTTAACAAAACAAAGATATTAGTAATGTGTTACAAAAACTGAATACTAGTTACTAGACCATAATTGATTGAACGTTAAAATTATGGCTACCCACTTTTTTATGGATAACTACGGTTATTCTTGAATAATTTTATTGTGTACTTGATATCATAGATGGAAAAAATTGTATAACAAAGCTGGAATGATTTTGAAAAGAATCCAATAAATAATCAGAGACATAGAGATAACCAAATCGAGTAAACTCGAAATTGAGTCAATTCAATAGACATTTACCTCGATCCTGGAAGTAAACAGTCAATCCCTGAGTTGGCTTGGTTATCCTGGACCTCAGCAAATACTGCATATACCTATTTTTACTTTCCTCATCCTATAGGGAGGAAAGTATTTTAATATTAACTAACTTAAAATTAAATTAAAATAAAACTTACATTAGGGGACGTGGGAGACTACACTGACGTTCTACAGAGGGAGAAATGCAAACTTCCTGTTCTCTTCCTTGAGGAAGACCAGGGCAAGGAACTTCTTAATACTCACTCTGGAAATGTATCTTAGCAAGGAATTAACGTTTCGTCGACCAGATTAAGCCCATATCTGAAACAGAAAGCCAGATCCAGAAATCTATTACATAATTTGAGGACAAAAAGAAATTCGGACACTTGTATTAATTTGAGGATAAAAAATTACCAGATGAAATGTTCCGATTCAGACATACCTCTAATTCTCGATGTACCTTTACAATATTAACTTTCCCTTACAAGGCTGAGTGCACCCTGAACTCCAAGCACAGAGTCGAAAAAACTTCGACCCCGCCGGGAATCGAACCCAGGACCGAAGGAGTACAAGCCTAGTGTGATATCCACTCCGCTACGGAGGCTACTTTGGGAAATTAAAACTGTAATGTAAACCTCACATGAAGGGGTAAACACTTCGATGTACGAAAAACTTCATCAGATAAATAATGCTCTTATATTTTCCGGGTTTCACAGGGGTTTCGAACCCTCGACCTTTCTTACCCGTAGCGTAGTATCCCAGCTGCCTGACGAGAAGGCGGTGCCATCAGGCGACACCTGTAAGCAGGAGACTCGATTCTCATGGCCCATTAGATGATTCACTCGGCAGCATTTGAGAGAGTCCCATACGTTGATAGTATAATCATTGTAGCCGGCGAACAGTAGACGACCTGAGAAAAAGCAAAGTCAAATTTGGAGTACTGTGACAGGCTGCATTTTAAGAAGCTAGCCAGCCTAGTTAGCTTGTTTGATAGCGCGTCTGCCTTTTCTAATCCTACCTATTTATCTTTGATTTCGGGACGATAAGACCTCTGTTGCTACAATTCCCTCTATCCAACCTGTTGAAGAGCACATTTACCACTGACGGAGAAATCCACGGAGGTTGCACCAAACAAGATGCTATCCTTCTTATAACAAGCAACTTCTTTATCTGCACGGAGGTCAAACAGACGACACTGCAAGAATGAAACAGAACCAATAATTAGTTAAAATATCTTGAATGAAACACAACAAATCGCACCCTCAGAATTCTATGGTGATGTGTCGAAAAACTCGATTTTTGTTTTATTACCTTATCTTACTAAGCAAAATGAGATCTTTCGATTGGTCTAGGAATATCTCTACGACTTAAAGTTCAGACTGACAAGTCTCTTTACTCCCGCAGTTTGATGAAGTTTTTGAATAAATTCACATGGTTCTTCCCCATTTTTTTTTTTTTTTTTTTTTTCACCCTTTTTTTTTCAGCCATCTTAAAATGGAGCCACTGTGAATTTTTCGGAGCCAACTAGTGTTTGCTTATATTACCTAGCCTAGGAGTTGCCTTCCACATAAAAATCTAAGGGTCGCTGGTTCGAACCCCGGCAGACTTACCGTAGCATCATCAGAGCAGTAGCTACTGCATCTCCACTAGGATGAACTTAACACTGTTCACATCCTCTGGTGACCCTCGAAGGGTTGCACGCAGTAGCCAGTTTCTCATATCCAGATGTCGCACCAGCTTGTCATACTCTGTAATTCAGATTTTTATTTATTTATTTTGAGAGTTGAAAGAGGTACGTATAAGAGAGTTGAGAGGATGATAGTAGATGGAAATAGGGTACGGAGCAGACCGAAAGAAAAAGGTGAAAAAATTGCGTAATTAAAGATTGCGGAGAAAGAACTTAATGGGGATTGAAGTGCAACAGTAGGGTCCTGGACTGGAAAGAGGCTGGGCGAAAAAACGCGACATCACTTGAGTGGGAAAAAGGTGTAGAAGAGAGAAGATAGGATAGGAGGAATGCAGCCGTTCCGAGAACGAACTTACCTGTTTAAGCCCCGGGCCGGGAATCGAACCGCAAACTATATCGAGGCTTTTGAGGACTCAGCAACACCTCTATTTCTCTGTGAATTCAATTCTGCAGTCCACTTGTGAATTTCCCATACATACCCCCGGTACAAATGTGTTTTCCAGTCTCGGAAGGGGCTAGATCCAAGTCCATAAGTTCCCAGGTGTGTCCATGAAAACTCTGGCCAATAGTGACTAGATTCTAATATCATAGGGCACATGTACAGTCACCATCCAGTGAGGATCTGGAAAATAATAAGAACTTTTCCGATTTTAATAATTTTTCTAGGTAGTAGAGTTGGCGTATGAGGGACTACAGGGAACATACCAGCCTGTAGTTTCCTTTGCTAAAGAAATTGCAAAGGTTGAGTGGAGAAGGGCATATCCACTCGGTAAATATTTGTAGCCTAACACAAAATGTCAGGACAAAGCAATCACCCTAGTTGGGATTGAAAGGCTGACGAAAAAGGTGACCTCTGTCTGCACGGCACGGGAAAGGCAAAGAATGAAGAAAAGAAGAAGAACGGAGGTTGAGTACTCACCTGCTGTATCGGAGTTAGGGAAGATGCAGCAAGAAGAATGAAACTGGTGTGTGTAGCCACTGTCTTCTTCGTTCAGGGCGAGAGCGCAATCATGCTGCCAGGGTGCTGAATAGCAGTCACGATGGGTGCTACTGTTAGTTATCGAGCGAGCCTGCTGGCGCATAGATAACAGATGATCATATGAAACTGATATAATACTATGTACAGTACAAAAGTGTTAAAGTATTATCCCTAGAATCTGAATGAATATTATAGGGAGCCCTTCACCACATCGAAGACCCCATCCCACAGAGATTGAACACATGACAAGAGATTACACGTACATAAAGGAGATTAAACGTATTCTACAGGAAATTAAACATCACATAACAGGAGATTACACGATACGATAACAGGGGTTTTACACGTACATGATAGGAGATCACAGTACAATGATAACCTAGGATAGACACAAGTGTCTTGGAGATAGTAGACATGATGACAATTTTCTATATCTTATATTTATTTCGTGACAATATGATTAGTGATTATTACTATAAGGAAATCACAAAGGTTCACGAATTCGGACGAAGGTTAAAAGGATTGTTCGTACTCACATGCTCATTTCGAGGAAATTTGCAACCCCTATTATAAGTAAGA
>NW_007402970.1:0-2635 GCF_000475195.1 Diaphorina citri | reverse complement strand
GTGATTGTATTTACTAGTCTAAGTGGACGGTTAAAGTCGGTAGATCCCGGTGGGATACTTTATGCTAAACTCCAATTTTCCACATTTTTCTTAAGCTACCTATGTATATCAAAAGCAGTTGAAGGAGGGGGGCAAAGAAGTGTGGTATGTTGAGGGAGACAGGCCAACGAGGTACCAAGTATTATCTGGACAAGGCTGGTATTTATACCTTCAACAGAATTAACTATGCAATGTGCAGGAGTGTTTCCTGAATTCTCAAGTTTACTCAAAAGTTGATGAAAGAGGCTTTTGTTTTTCAATGTAACAGGCTAACTCTATGTTACAAGTGAATTTATGACAAGAGACAACTATCGCTTGTTTGCAAACGGGGAAGTGACTTCGGTATGTTCGCCATGAATGGTCCTCTGGTCCCTCTACTGTTCCCGCGATTGGTGGGGGTGATTAATCGGACGGTCCCCAGGCCGCCACACTGAGCTTGGATCCAGCGACCATTTCTCAATTACGCTAAATGGGACTGAAAGGACGAAAGGGAAGACCTGCATCAAAGAACTGGTCCAGTTTGGCTACAATCAGGCATCTACGCTCAGCTATGGATGCGGGCTACTCCGACCCGATGGCGTTCGCTAGCTTAGTGCTCAAACAGTGGCGTTTCTTGTTTCCTACTCTACCAACTGACGAACCATCCGCAAACCGGTAAATGGTAAATTTGTCTAGTTCTGAATGACGCTATGAATAGGGTTAGGAAACCGACTAACCCTAACCAGGCCTAGCTAGCTGGCCCAGTTTTTTCAAATGGCGTTCTCTCCACTTTAAAGAACAAGCCACAAGTCCTCATGGATGCGCCAGGACCTGCGCGTTCAGGACGAGGCCCCAATTAAAACATAGCTCTAGACGGACCATCATCCAGATAACGAAAGATTATCTTTCCTTATTCTGCCCGTCCCCATTCGGCGGAAAGCACGGCTAGAACCACGCTAAAACAACAAAGGACATTTTTATTTGTTAAGGCATAATGCTTGCTCACAAAGTGTCATTTCCCCGCTAATACACTCCGCTAAATTTCATTGACTTTGAACTTGACATCGTCAACCAATTAACCTCCAAATCCCAAAGTCCACCGGGCTAAGACCGACTTACACCACTGAGGTTGTAGTCGCTAAAAACAACAACAAAATATTACAGGTGATTCTGGACGTTTCAACAATTTCGTCACCCAATGAGAGATCTCCATCAAAACCGTGGACGGGTTCATCTTGGTGGAGGGGAAGCATGAGGAGAAGGAGGATGAGCATGGATTCATATCCCGTCAGTTCAAGAGGAGATATCTCCTCCCTAAGGATGTGGAAATTGAGAAGGTTACATCCAGTCTATCTTCCGATGGAGTTCTAACCATCACCGCACCCAAAAGAGTGAGTACAAGATTTTACTTTTTCTCTCTTAAATTAAATTTTCAATTCTGACGGTCTCAGGGGGTAAAGATGGATCGCTTCTAAATTTCATTTGTGGGTCTAGATTTTAATGTGCATGTGCATCATTCGTGTTACCTATTTGAAGTACAAATCACCGATCAAAATGAATTTCGCCACTGTATAGAGTCCCTTTACCTCACAGAAACAACAGGAGTTTTCGTTCGTCTGATACCAAACCTCGGGGGCATCAACCAATTAATTAGTCTAGGCTCTAGGATTTAGGAACTTGAGAACTCTAGGTCCTACCCTACCATGGTATCACTGATATTTCAATGTTCTTTCTCTATCAATAGTGTATAGTTTTCTGTTAAAACAGGCTAATATAGCGGTTGTCAACCTTTTTCTCGTCCGCGTACTCCAGGGTACCCATACCTAGGTTAATGTGTACCATTACTATACTGAGTGCTACCCCCGGAGGGTCTCTCGCGTGCCCCGGTTGAGAATCGCTGGTTAATGTGTTATATTGATCTATTTTATTACGAGTACGTACATATTATAATTATCTAAAAGGTTAACCTTGTGAATTCTATCAGTTACTGTCGTCTCTTCATTTCAAAATTTAAATGGAAATTTGGAGTTACGGAGTCCTCCATCATTATACATATTATCCTTCTTGTTGCAGACCCTGCAAGACAAAACCACGGAACGACCCGTCCCCATTGTTCAGACTGGGGTGCCAGCCCTTAAACCCCAGGCCCCGTCTAGCAACTCTTCCACCCAACAGTCTCAGCCCATCATTACCTCTCCTACCCCGAGTGTGTGTGGCGATCCACCCCGGGAAACCAACATCAAGATTGAGCAGCACTGAATACACCCTTTCTTAATATCCGAGCCTGGTGAGACTCAAGCCCAACAACAGAGAATGCCCAACGATAGCACACAATAAAGATCGCACCGATAGTAACCCTAACGATACAGAATCAGATCCCAACGATACAATAACACAACAATAAAATAATATCCCACCGATCTTAACCCTAACGATACAGACGGATTCTAAAAAACCAGATCCCAACGACAAAGAAACTAGAACTAGAACCCGGAGATGGTAATCTCCACAATACAGAGCCCTAAGCCTAACGATCATGATCCCAACGACAGCTCGAAACCTTGTGATGACAACAGAAACCCATTGATATCTCTTTTGTACAAAATATTTAGTAGTA
>NW_007402969.1:0-763 GCF_000475195.1 Diaphorina citri | reverse complement strand
AACAACAAACCATTCCAATGTCAACAGAGATCTCGATATCAGAGAGAAAAATAAGTACTACCTAGATAAAATAAGAATCCAGATATAGGTAGCTATTAAAATAATATCTGATAGGTAGATGTAGATACCTATCAAATAATAATTTATTAATAGGTAACCGTATATATTTAGGTACCTAATTACCTATGAAACTGGTAAATGTGGACATGTAGGTGGTCATCTACGTACATAATATCATGGCCTACAAGTTAAAAACTCAACAAGTCAAATTTAAAAAGCCAAAAAGTTGCACTAGGTACCCTTGAGTCATAATTACCAAACAAACTAGGTATAAACCTCCAAATTTCATGAGACACCTACATGAATTTTACGATGAAAATTGAATCATTCTGATAAAAAAAATAGGCATATGAATTATACTAATAGATATTAGGAATCTTGAGTAAGAACTTCTTGAGCAAATCTTGACGAAATCATGGAATTTGCTCAAAAATATGCAAATTTCGCAATTTTATGACCATGTTCTACCAGTGACAAAGGTTAATTTTATCAGGTCCATCAACAAAATTTACCCAACATTGTCAACCAGTTATTTGTGTTCTACCAGTGACAAAGGTTAATTTCATCAGGTCCATCAACAAAATTTACCCAACATTGTCAACCAGTTATTTGGACATGGTTTTACGGAAAAGATCTCTTGGTCAACAGCTTATCCGCTCATTAGATGGACTATAGAAAATTTCGCAAGGGTGCTTATTGTAAT
>NW_007402968.1:0-763 GCF_000475195.1 Diaphorina citri | reverse complement strand
ATATCGGAATCTACTCGTAGAAAACTTAGGTAAAAGTCGTAAGAAAAATTCCATTAACCTTCAGTTTTTCAGCTCTTCAACGTGGAATCCTCACCTAAATAATCACATGAGTTCTATGCCAAACGTCACATGACACGCAGGAATAGACTTTTTACTTTCCTTATCCTAATGGAAGGAAATGTATTCCGTCAAAATTTAAGATAATCAGTTTTTAGTGCCAAAACACGTGTTGAGGTCCTCAGAGCTTAATACAAAGTTGCCGTTGGTCCTTATGTATGTCTATAAACAAAATAATTATCTCGAGAAGGGTAAGAGCTAGAAACTTGAAATTTAATATGAAACCCACGCAAATGGTGACAAGGATGCAACACGAAGATTTTGGTCAAGATCGGTGCAACGGTTGGCGGTATTTTGGCCGCTTTTTGGCGGGTTTCGCTCTAGGTCCAGCGTCTTTCACTCTCTCTTGTATATGCTTGTTTGATAATGCAAAATGTGTGTTCTCTAGCTTTCATTTAAAATAAGCTTAGCATAGGTGTATGGGATCGGTGAAATAGAGAGAGCAGTGAGGGTTTTAGTATAGTAAGGAGAAAGAAAGGAACTGAGGAGAGAGAAAGGGGAAAGGGTGTGTTAAGAGTTAAGAAGACACATTCGATAGGTATTTATTTACTTGTATACATAGATGTATTGTATAGCTATACATATTATGTATTTATTCCATTAGGAAGCCTTATTGTGTTTTACCAACAAAGTATATACGGGCGCA
>NW_007402967.1:0-763 GCF_000475195.1 Diaphorina citri | reverse complement strand
GGGAGAACAGGCTCTAGTCTTGATTTTAAATCATTACATGAAAGTAAAATCGAAAAATCAAATCAAGAATAATAATAAGCTGAATATTTAACAAATTAGGTAGGTACATAGGTACTGATCGAATAAACTACGGGCTAAATAATTCCCGGAGGGACGGGCCCAGGTTATTATATGCTTCTTTGAAGAAGAAGAAAAAGTCAAAGGAGGAGAAGAAGAAAGCGAAGGATAAGTATAAGAGAAGGAAAAGAATGTCAAAAGTGTAGTAGGTACCTATAGGCGACCTACTAACTTGAAATAGGAAAATATAGGAATAAATAATGAAAGAAAAATACTAAGAGACAAAACAAGAGTTGAACGTTGCAGTGATTGTTGTTTTTAATTTAGTTTTCTCTTACTTTCATCTGAAAAGAAGAAAAAAAAAAATCTGGTGTGAACATCACACGGCTTTCCTTAACTACTGGAAGGCGGTCGAAACAGCCCTGATGAACATCAATAAAGAAGCGGTCAAAATACCACTTATCATTGCACCGATCTTAACCAAAAGCGTCACATTTGAGGGCTACATTATCAAATTTCAAGTCTCTAGCTCTTGCCGTTCTCGAGATATTTTGTTTACAGACACACGCACGAACCAATGCAATGGCTGAAACTTTGGATTTAGGCTCTAATAGGGACCTCAAAACGTATTTTTGCACTAGAAACTGGGCATCGCAAAAATTCGCGAAATTATTACTTTCCTTATTACAGGATAAGGAAAGTAAAA
>NW_007402966.1:0-763 GCF_000475195.1 Diaphorina citri | reverse complement strand
AATTTTCTTCTAATTCATCCCCCCTTTTATTTGAGCGTTTTGATGAACATTGTTCCCCCAGTGGGTATTATGATCAGAGTTGTGGGTATTATCATTGATAAATATGAAATCTTTTGCGTGATGTTTGTGGATTCGGGATTCTAAGTTTCTGTTGTTATGCATTCCTAGTACACCTCGGGGTATAGGTCGTCTAAATCTACCTTATTTGCTTATTAGATACCTATTACAAACCTCCATATTGATTTAAGGATTTTCCAACGAAATTTCCCATTCAATTTTGGTTCCTGTGCTTAGGTATACACCTACTCATTGTTTATTTGCCTCGCAGATCATGGAAATCTTGTGATTTCCCAATCTTCTCTCTTCCTTTTCGAAGTGCCTTTTTTCCGAGGGAACACAGGATTTATGACATAAAAAAATGCGCGGTTAATTTCCGCGTTCTTTTTCATTTCCTCTTTCTCGCGTCTCTGTTTTGAAATAATCCCTAAAAAGAAAAGACAATCTAAGGAAATGGGAAAGGGGAGGGCATCAGGGACGCTAAAAGCATCATACCGAATTCACGTTATATATCACCGAGTGACGTGATATGACATATGACAGAAGACTATACAGAACAGGTATTGTGATTTATCACGTGCCGTTCTTTTCACCCCACACCTCGGAATGTACTGTCAAATTAGTCGGGGACTCGGAGTTAGGCCCTATTCCCAACAGGCAACATGTAGAATATCCACGCTATTGAGCTCCTGAATACCAGGCCCGT
>NW_007402965.1:0-763 GCF_000475195.1 Diaphorina citri | reverse complement strand
CCCGGGCGGGAATCGAACCCGCGACCTAGCGCTTACAAGGCAGACGCACTACCAACTAAGCTAACTAGGCTGGCAAGGCCAAGTTTGAAATCCAAGTAAGATCATTACGCTAGCGGATATTCACAATAAGTAGTGTGCGTAATTCTGTAGTGAGTAGGTATAGGTACCAATGACCAGCAATTAGCATTGCCCTCTGTGGCAGGTTGGTTAGGTGTAACCCTGAACTTTCAGGCCGAAAGTAAATTTAGAAGGTACCTACCTTCCTGATGACTTCAAGGATAGGTACCTTATTCGGACGAACTGCGAAGGAAGGATGTGAGTTTAAAGTTTTAACTTGATGATTTTGGGACGAACTGCGAAGGAAGGATGTGAGTTTAAACTTTAAAGTTTTAACTTGATGATTTGTCCTTTTTAGTCCGTCCTTCCTTTATTATTACAATAGTAATAAAAAGGTATAAGGGACGGACTATTGTATTCGCTTCGGTGTCGTCTGTGTGTCTGTCTGTTCCCATAGAAGGACTTATCCAAACCTGGTCGACCTATATATCAAATTAAAGGTCTTTTTACCAAAAGCACGAAATGGGTGATGCAAATTTTGTCCAGAAAATCATTTAGCAGAGGGAACTGTAACTGCTGAGGTTTTTCGTCCCGAAATCGAAGAGAGAAGGAAGACAGGATAGGAAAAACCGGCAGTTTCGAGAACGAACATTATCCCATTGGGATAAAATCCGCTCCTGGCGGACTTGAACTCGCGGCCTAGCGC
>NW_007402964.1:0-763 GCF_000475195.1 Diaphorina citri | reverse complement strand
TCAACAGGATCAACAAAAAGAATTATAAAGGAAATTTCTGATGTCAAAAAGTGCTGGATCCAAAAACTAATTGACCAGAAAGGAGTAGAAAAAACAAACAGAATTGAAATAGTGGAAGTGGCTACAAAATTTTACGAAAAACTGTACAGTGTAAAAAAGGAGACAACCCACCATATAACATACGAAGATTCAGAAAGATTATCAAATATTGATTTCAACTCACGACACCGAAGCGAATACAATAGTCCGTCCCTTATACCTTTTTATTACTATTGTAATAATAAAGGAAGGACGGACTAAAAACGAAAGATGTAGCTCATCTGGAACAGTGTTTATTTTGAGCTCCTCCACAGAGGTCTTTGGTAGCCAGGGCAGTCAAATTGAAAAATACTTTGTCATTTCAGAAAACTACATTTTTTATTGAATTTCAAGAAAACAGTAGAGCAATAGTTGACAAAAAGCAACAAAAAAACTATAGGTACAAAAAACTACAACTATAGGTATAAAAAAAACTTAATAAAATAGGTTTTTTTTATATAAATTCAATTATGAATAGCCAGGAAATTGAATTGTTATTTTCCATTGGATAGGTATTGTCCTACTCTCTTTGGTGATAAGAAAGGAAACAGTTGTTGTTAATACAAAGATACACTTTGCATTTAACACACATTTTTTTTTTTTTTTTAATTTTAATTGTGTTAAGCATAAATGCTTGTCACAAATGTCGTTCCCTGCTTAATGCACTACGCTAAATTTTTGACTT
>NW_007402963.1:0-763 GCF_000475195.1 Diaphorina citri | reverse complement strand
GAGCGATTGCAAGTCCGTAAGTATGAAGGATTTTTTCTCCCCTGGAGAGGAGAATTTGGAATCCAACTCAAAGGGAATTTGAGGGTTTTTCCTCTCCTTTAAGGGAATTTGATCTATTGTGTATCAAATTCTCAAATAAATGATGGTAAAATTCCATGCCTCGGCTGAAATCGAACCCACGCCCTCCTATTTACCAGGCGAAGTCTACCACTCCTCTCCCTCTTACATTATCTTGATTTGAAATGATTTCTTTTCCCTATGCAGGTCTAAGTAAGGACCAATACAAAGATCTGATTCGGCTTGTCGACTCTCTGAATCATATGTCCAAGGCCTCCATGTATAGAAAATACCGACCTAGCCTGGATGTGTACCAAGGATTCGCTAAAGAGTGGTAAGTACTAAGGAGCAAGTTTTGTATCCCAATAACTCTTCTATAAGATCAGAAGAAGAGGTTTTATATATTTGATTTTAACTACTGAACCACCCTCACTCGTGTAGTAGTTAGCACGGTGGGCTTTGGATCTGAAGTTTGGTGGTTCGAATCCAAGTCAAGTCATGAAATTTAGCGTACTGTATTAAGCATGGAATGACATTTGTGACAAGCAGTTATGCTTGACACAATTGAAAATTTCTTGCAACTACTGAGTTTTTATCGTTCTGAAATCGAAGAGGAAATGAGGACTGTTTAGGAGAAAGCCAGCCGTTCCGAGAACGAACATTATCCATTCATTACAAAATCCGCCCCGGGCGGCAATCGAACCCG
>NW_007402962.1:0-763 GCF_000475195.1 Diaphorina citri | reverse complement strand
GAGAGAGAGAGAGAGAGAGAGAGAGAGAGAGAGCAAGAAGGCAGTTTTAGACTGAGAAAGAATGAAACTTTCAAGATGTAGAATAGTAGTAGGAAATAATGTGAACATCACACGACTTTCCTTATTCTCCGTTTCTAAACACAATAGGTACCTACTTCAAGATTGGTTTAAACTAAGGACATTCGAATTGTTCCTGTACTAGGTGGTATTGCGGTCAAGATGCTCGCCCCGTAAACATCAGGGCGAAGGTTCTTTCTCAGCCAGGGGTTTTAGTTCTTAGTACCTAACTATGAGAATTTGACTAGCCAGCCTAGTTAGCTTGGTTGGTAGTGCGTCTGCCTTGTAAGCGCTAGGCCGCGGGTTCGATTCCCGCCCGGAGCGGATTTTATCCTGATGGGATAATGTTCGTTCTTGGAACGGCTGGCTTTCTCCTATCCTGTCTCTCTTCGATTTCGGGACGATAAGACCATAGCAGTTACAGTTCCCTCTGTCAAACCTCTTAAAAAAAATGACTACAATAATCTAGCGGCTAGATATAGGTATAAGTAAGTATAGCAGGAGTATTGGCTCTTCACTCCTATTCAAACAGTATAAGTAAGCACTATTATGATACCCTTAGCCTTAGAGGCAGTGTATGTACATAGTTGACCGGCCGTTCTATGTTGTTGAGGCAGTGTGGACTTGTCAGTCGACATCGATCGACGGCCGGTCGACTGTGTGTGGACACACCTTTATAGGAAGGGAGTCGCTTCGAGCTCTAAAC
>NW_007402961.1:0-763 GCF_000475195.1 Diaphorina citri | reverse complement strand
CCGGTGCCAGCATGGTAGGTAAACATTTGATTTTAGGATTATTGAGATATTGGGAAAATCCTACAATGCTGCAGTGAGTACCAAAGTTATGACATAATAACACAAAGAAACTGCATTTACATAAGTGGAAAAGCGATGCAGATGGCCCTTTTTCCTCTCACGCGTCACAAGACCTATTCCACGATGACATTCAGTATGTGCCAATATTTTTTGCCGAACAAGATTTTTTATACTGTTCTAATTAAATTTTCGGAGGAGTTGGCCTTAGCTGGTCGATTAGGCTGGAACGCTTCAGAGGGGGCCGAAAGATTATAATAACATTAAATCATTCTAGCCACTTCTTTTTAAGGAACTGTATTTGCTAAGGTCTTCTAGTGCCGAAATCGAAGAGAGAAGGAGGACAGGATAGGAAAAAGTCAGCCATTCCGAGAACGAACCTTATCCGTTCAGGATAACATCCGCTCCGCGCGGGAATCGAACCCACAACCTAGCGCTTACAAGGCAGACGCGCTACCAACCAAGCTAAATAGGCTGGCAAAATATTGTTTTTAATAAATTTACTATCGAGAACGAACCTTATCTGTTCGGATAAAATCCGCCCCGGGCGGAAATTAAACCCGCGGCCTATCGCTCACAAGGTAGACGCGCTACCAACCAAGCTAACCAGGCTAGCTTCGAAGAGAGGACAGGATGGGGAAAGGCCAGTCTTCCGAGAACGACCCTTATCTTTTCGATAAAATCCCCGGGCGGAAATCGAACCCGC
>NW_007402960.1:0-763 GCF_000475195.1 Diaphorina citri | reverse complement strand
GTTCTCTGAGGAATATGTGCCTATCCTGGATTACTACCATCGGTTCAGCACGTCTTTATTCTGGGAAATACAAGTAAGTAAGAAATAAATCTGATAAATTGTTCAAGAGTTTTCTTTTAAGATGTTTGATATATTGGACTGTAACTGTTAAAATCTTATCGTCCCGAAAGCAAAGAGAGAAGGAAGACAGGATAAGAGAAAGCCACCTGTTCCGAGAACGAACATTATCCATTCAGGATAAAATCAACTCCGGCCGGGAATCGAACCCGCAACCTAGTGTTTACAAGGCAGAGGCGCTACCCTACAAGCTAACTAGACTGGCGAAGAATTATTTTAAAACAGAATAAAACTATTTGAGAGATTGCGAGTTTTCGCAGAACAACAGACACACCATAAAGGGAACATCTCAAGATAAAACTCTCTACTCTCTTCGTTTTTTCGTAAGCTAACTAGACTGGCGAAGAGTTCTTTTAAAACAATAAAACTATTCGAGAGATTGCGAGTTTTCGCAGAACAACAGACACACCATAAAGGGAATATCTCATGATAAAACTCTCTACTCACTTCGTTTTTTCTCCTCTTCCCTCAGCATATCGTCCCATTTGGTAACCATCCTCTATTTCGGTATCTCCTAGGCTGGCTGATGCCCCCCAAAGTGGCCCTCCTCAAGCTGACCCAAACCCAGACCATTAAGAACCTCTATGATAAACATCACGTAGTACAGGACTACTTGGTTCCTATCGAGGAGCTTAGATCATGTGTA
>NW_007402959.1:0-763 GCF_000475195.1 Diaphorina citri | reverse complement strand
TAAACTATTAAATTTCAACCAATATATGACTTGAAAATGGAGACTAGGAGACATAAAACCTTTGCATTTTACATTTTTGTTTGCAAAAGCTATGACTTCTGACATAATATCAAAGAAAAACGTACACTGCATGTACCTATTTTTTTTTGCACTTAAGTGCTTTGGTTTAGTATTTTTTTTTTTAGTAGGTACTTAAGTCCTTTGGTAGGTATCAAATATGAAAACTAGTTTCCACATGAAAAATGTGCAGTGCAAAGATGTACAGTTCCTTTCAGGAGTGCAGATTATATTTCTCAGGCCTTAGGACCTCAGACCACATTACTAGCCTTCTTAGATGGCAGGCTCAATCAGGCCTTTAGAGGGTCAGTAAGGGCCTTTTTTCAGAGCTGACACCTAAAAGAGGCTGACAGCTCACTGAACCACTGTTATTAGGGAAACTGTTGGGAGTGAAAGGAAATAACTTTAAACTGAGTGGTAGTGGACTCTCTGAAGATAAAGAAAAACTACAAAGAACTAGTTATTGCTTCAGGTTTGCTGTTACCTATCACAGACGAATTAAATGCCTACGATAAAATGAGTCACTTTTACAGAGGTGTCAGCCAAACCTCATCTGTTCAGAATAAAGTCCGCAAAGGGCGAAGTTTTTTTATGGGACTTGGGCCAGATATAGCAAGGGAAAAACTGCCAGCTTTGTTAGCTTGGTTGGTAGCGCGTCTGCCTTGTAAGCGCTAGGTAGCGGGTTCGATTCCCGCCCGGGGGTGGA
>NW_007402958.1:0-763 GCF_000475195.1 Diaphorina citri | reverse complement strand
GTCTTATCGTACATTTTATAGGGTAAGAAAGGACGATTTTTATTGATCTCCAAAGCAGAAGCAAAGCAGTTAGATAATTATAATTTTTTCACAATCAAATACCTTTTGAGACGTGAATACATAGGTAGGAGATAGTACCACTACACACCTGTGCAGAGTAACAGCTTAACTCCATACACAACAAGCGGGGCCCGTCCCTCCGGGAATTATTCGATCTTGGTTAAAGAAAATCAGTATTTATGTACTTACCTATTTTATTTAATATTCAGTTTATTATTATTCTTGATTTGATTTTTTGAAGTAACTGTTTTATGAAAACAATAACCAAGCGTACACGCGGGTGTAAACACAGTGGTGCGGCGCAAGGGGTAAGCAAGGAGATGTAGAGACAGTGGCGGATAGTGAGATTTTTCAAAAGGGGAAGCTATAAACCCATACACAGTATACCGATCTAGTGGGCAAACAGCCCCAGAAGATTGGTTAATGTTCTATGAATCTACGAAATAGGTATAGTGCTGATAATCTTATAATCCAGGCTGAATAATCACTTATTTTCGTTAAGTGGCAGTGGCGTCTCGTGAGATTTTCAAGAGGGGAAACTGTAATGAACCCATACAGCGATGCACAGTATACCGATCTCTGGTGGTCTTAGAACTCAGTCTCACCAATCATCGGAAGTAGAATTTTTTGGAAGAAATCCGGGGGAATTGGGAGAAAAAAATCTTAGAGATGAAGAGGTGATTCCCTTAGCTTGCATGGACCC
>NW_007402957.1:0-763 GCF_000475195.1 Diaphorina citri | reverse complement strand
GGTCTTATCGTCCCGAAATCAAAGAGAGAAGGAAGACAGGATAGGAGAAAGCCAGCCGTTCCGAGAACGAACATTATCTGTTTAGGATAAAATACGTCCCGGGCGGGAATCAAACCCGCTTGTAAGTTTTTGTAAAGACATTTCTATAGCTATAGAGTATATCCTGAAGTTATGTGTAGCTGTGAAACTTGGACCTTGAATCGGCAATTGCCACACGCTTTGTAGTCTTCCATAGAAAAACTACAATAAAAACTGCACAACACAAGAAATTCGATAGAAAAAAACTGCACAAACATAGAAACTAGAAACCCACTATAGAAATCATACGCTTTAAAGAACAGCACATACCCATTCTGTATGTTATGTTGATAATTATCCCCCTCAAAATTTGTTGTTGATCTTTTCTCACCACGCTTATTTATGAAACAAGCAGAAAAACTCTAAACTCTACCCTGGCAAAATTTTCGCACACATCACGTCAAGTGAGTGTGGAATATTTTCGACAACATATTTGGCAACATTCCCAACACATAGTCTGTGGATCAGAACACTCGTACAGTGTTGTATGTAGTTATATTTGTAGT
Source organism: Diaphorina citri (assembly GCF_000475195.1). Taxonomy (NCBI): domain Eukaryota; kingdom Metazoa; phylum Arthropoda; class Insecta; order Hemiptera; family Psyllidae; genus Diaphorina; species Diaphorina citri. Next base: position 179 of record NW_007402957.1, on the reverse strand, counting down.
TGTACTTCATTTTGACTTCATTTATCACAGAATATATCAGACAGCTAAGAGCTATGAGCATTAGACAGCTACATATAAGAATCAGACAGCTCTAGAGCTATAAGAATCAAGACTCGATTTATAAGAATTGGGCTACATCAGTTTCTATGCCAGCCAGCCGAGTTGGAGGATAGGGCGTC
>NW_007402956.1:0-763 GCF_000475195.1 Diaphorina citri | reverse complement strand
AGAAAAGGAGAAGATAAAGGGATAGAAACGAGAGGAGGAAGAGGGAAAGAAGGAAGAGGAGAAGAGAGAGGAGCGAGGGGAGGGAGGGAGGGATGGAGAAAGAGGTAAAGTTGAAAAGGTAGTGAAGAGAGAGCAGATAGATGAAAAGAAGTAGGGGAAGAAAGGAGAAAAGGAGGAGGCGAAGGTCAGAAGGAGGAAGAGGAGAAGAAGGAGAGAGGAAAAGGAGAAGAGAGGAGGAGAAGAACTAGAGGGGAGGGATGGATGGAGAAAGAGGTAAAGTTGAAAAGGTAGTGAAGAGAGAGCAGATTGATGAAAAGAAGTAGGGGAAGAAAGGAGAAAAGGAGGAGGCGAAGGTCAGAAGGAGGAAGAGGAGAAGAAGGAGAGAGGAAAAGGAGAAGAGAGGAGGAGAAGAACTAGAGGGGAGGGATGGATGGAGAAAGAGGTAAAGTTGAAAAGGTAGTGAAGAAAGAGGAGATTAGAGGAAAAGAGGGTGGAGAAGAAAGGAGAAAAGGCGGAGGCGAAGGTTGAGTAAGAAGAGAGGAAAAAGGGGACGTGGAAGAGAAGAGGAAGGAGGAGAAGAAGAAGAAGAAGAAGGAGGAGAAGAAGACGAAAAAGAAGAGGAAGAAGAAGGAGGAGGAGGAAGAGGAGGAGGAGGAGGGGATAAAAGTTAGACCAAATGTTTATTCTCCCCTCATAAATCTGGAATCTGGAATCGGTTTCCTCTTGAATTTGGAAAACGAAAAACCCCCAGCAACTTGAAAAC
>NW_007402955.1:0-763 GCF_000475195.1 Diaphorina citri | reverse complement strand
CATAACTATTAATTTATTATTACATAAGTAACTAATTACCTATAGCTTGTCAGTTGTCAGGGATTGAAATCATAAAATAAGTTTTATTGTAAGGTATTTATTTTTTTCTGCAATGTAGGTACCTACAAAAATATTACTGTTAAGGTTCTGCTGTCACTCCTTAAATCAAGTTGTAAATAAAGATTAACTTGGTCATTTACTTTCATCAAGTTTGTAGTTTTAAAACAAATCACCACTGCCTACCTGATTTATTGATTAAAAAAACTAGGTAGGTAGTTTGATTTCCTTGTCTTTTTCCAAGGTGGTAAAAAGAAATAATAAAAGCCAGGGTAGCATGTTAATTCCTGATGGATCACTAAAGCTAAGCTACATTTCCCGTGTTTGGTATCTGGATGGGAGGCCATCTGGGTAGTCTTGGGCTGCTGACTTTTTCCGGCCCTGCTCGGTCTGGGTGAAATGAATTACTGGAGAAGTCGGAATGGAGGGTAAAACTCCCGTCACGTATCAGAATGATCGTGTAAACGCGGCTTTCCATTTTCAGCGCCAGCGCGCGAAAAATTTGAATTTCGATCATATGGTCAGATTTTCAGCAGATTTTTTGCTGAGATTTGGGATTTTTGAAAAAGTTCTTATTTTCAAGAGTTTGTGTTTCTTCTGGTAGAAAAAGGTAAATTACACCTTGGACGGTATTTGAGGACTTTTTCACATGCTCAGAAGAAGATAAGAGATCCACAAACATGACTAGTGAAGGCTATTTCAATGT
>NW_007402954.1:0-763 GCF_000475195.1 Diaphorina citri | reverse complement strand
TTTTTCAAGAGTGATTCAAGGAGGTATATATTTTTTTTCTTTTTTTCAGATTGTACGTAATATTACCAGTTTCTTATGCATAATAGATACAAGTTAAAAAAAGCACTCTGACCCCACAATTCTCAAAGTCTCCACTGACATTGCAAAGTGTGGCATGGATCGATACAGTATGTGCATACCCTGTGTGTAGTACTTTACTTTCCTCTTACCAAAGTATCACCAGTTTGGACAAATGGGTTTATTTTTGTTCCTATCTAGGAAAAGTGTGGTATATTGGCACTAGCATAGTACAAATTCTTTGATCTAGATCGGCCAAAGAAAAGAATCCTTCAAATAAAATCCCCTTTCCTTTCTGATTTTTTTTTTCAAAATTATAAAATTTATCTAGGTGAAATAATCGGGGAACGATGTTTGTGACAAGCATTTAAATATGCTTAACACAATTAAAATTCCTTTTTAACTTTTTTTTTTTACTTTCCTTCCTATAGGATAAGGAAAGTAAAAAACACTCTGACCCCACAATTCTCAAAGTCTCCACTGACATTGCAAAGTGTGGCATGGATGGATACAGTATGTGCATTGTGCAATGTGCATACCCTGTGTATTGAGTACTTGGTATTACCTTGTGCCTAGATATAAGTACATAATACCTCAAGCTTAGACTATAGAACAGCGGTGCGCAACATTTTTCAGGATTCTAAAACAGCGGGACCCCCTAAATTAAAAGGAAATAAAATATGCATTCACGACCCTACTGAAAGCG
>NW_007402953.1:0-763 GCF_000475195.1 Diaphorina citri | reverse complement strand
TTTCTCAGAATGAAAAAAAAGTCTGGATTTTTAAGGCTGACTTTTTATTGTGAAAGAGAGAGAGGGAGAAAGTCTCTTGGGCAAACAACAAGATACTTCAAAAATGAACAAAAGTAGATAATGAATTCACATACCCTTCAAAATACCCTCTCTCTCTCTCCCTCTCTCTCTCTCTCTCTCTCTTTCTCTCACTCTCTTTCTTTCTCTCTCTCTGCATCTCTTTCCCTTCTCAAACACTTTTTATTTATTCACCTTTACTCTTTCTATCCTTTCTCTTTCTCCTTCTTACCTTTTTCTCCAACTTCTTTTTCCTTCGTCTTCTTCTTCTTCTTCTTCTAGGAACAACTTATTGAAGAAAACCAAGACTAAAAGAGAATAAATTGAGAAAATAATTTGACAATGAAGAAGAAGAAACATCCCGAAGAAGTTTGTATTAGCTTAGGGATTATTGTATTTATTTATTTTTTTATTGTTGAAAATACATTAAATTTGTTCAATTCAATTCAATTCAATTCTTCTAGTTCTTCTTCGTCTTCTTCTTGTTTTTCTTCTTCTCCTCTTTTTCTATTTCTCCTCTTCCTCTTCTTCTTCTTCTTCTCCTCTTTTTCTATTTCTCCTCTTCCTCTTCTTCTTCTTCTTCTTCTTCTTCTTCTTCTTCTTCTTCTTCTTCTTCTTGTCACAGGGTTTAAATGAGAGATCTCCGTGAGAAACCAGCCGGGTTGGTTTTGTACAATACGACCTCATATACAACAAAACAACAACA
>NW_007402952.1:9262-10356 GCF_000475195.1 Diaphorina citri | reverse complement strand
ACAGTATTACTAAGGGCCTCCTTTACTATTTCTGTTAATTCTATAATTTTTCTTTTTACACTGGTAATGCCGCCACTGGTGGCTACATGATCAAAGTAGCTACTCCAATGTCCTCACAATACTGAACGCACCCCGAACTCCAATCACAAAGACTTAAAAACTTCCGGGACCACCGATGTGCAAACCTATTTCTAAATTTCGGTACTTGCTCAGAAGTCACGTCAGCCGAAAAAACTTGGACCCCGCCGGCAATCGAACCGGGGGCCTTGCTACCAACTCAACCACGAAGATTGTTCTCACGAAGATTTTTCTCTCTGCTTTTCAGAAGCGCATAAATTACACATTCCAAGATAAGAGCTTCCTACTGCAAGCCCTATCACACCCTACGTACAACGCGAACCGTATTACTACATCCTACCAGAGACTGGAATTCCTGGGGGATGCTATCATAGGTAAGCAAAACTTTGTAAACACACTTACAGCCAGCCTAGTTATACCTTGGAGTTTAGCCCCCTCTGTCACGGGTTCGATTCCCACCATCAACAAAAAATTTTTACTCGTTTTTCGATTGCAAATATTTCAACGGGTCACTTTCTGGTGTTCTCATGTTGATCCAGCACCTAAATGGGAAGTATTGTGTCTCTTATCGCCCATCTGATCTAAAATATATACAGCCCCTTGTGTAACTGACTCACTCACTCATACTAATTCTAACCCACTTCTAGATGAGTTAGGAAGATGCGGTTTTCACCATTGGATTCCTTATTTTTTGTAGGTACTGGGAAAAATCGGAAAATCCCGAAATTCCAAACCGTTCCCGAGATATTGACGTTTTTTAGTCCCCCCATAAGAAATACACAGGGAACAAGGTTTGAGGCCAGCAAAACTTTTCCTACGTTTAATATTTTCCTCTCGCTTTTAGTTTTCAGTTTTCATTTCTTCGAGACAAGACTCAGGGACGATATCAGTTTTCAGGGGCGAAGCTAAGGGAGCGCGAAGCGCGACCTCATGTACACCCCGCGAAGCCCCGGGAGCGCGCAGCGCGAGCGCGTAAACAAGGAAGGAGTGCGGAAGCGACGACCGCCCGATGCACA
>NW_007402952.1:0-311 GCF_000475195.1 Diaphorina citri | reverse complement strand
ACAAGTCCTCACGATGGTTGACTGCGGTTCAGGACGAGCGAGCCAATTTAACATGGCTAGAGCTAGAGACCATCACCCCGGTGTATAGCAGATACAAAAGACATCTTTTCTTTATTCTGCTATCGCCGTTCGGCGAAAGCTAAAGCCGCTACAACAACAACAACTAGTGAAACTTATGTAATGAGAATGTATTGATTGCAATAAATCCAATTTATTCCATCAATTTTTTTTCTATTCAGATTTCCTGGTCACGGCTTATCTGTACGAGAACTTCTCTCATCTAAGTCCCGGTGAAATATCCGACATCCGAT
>NW_007402951.1:0-763 GCF_000475195.1 Diaphorina citri | reverse complement strand
ATCCTAGCTGCCGGGTCGCGCCATAAAGGTGGCGTTCCGATCCTAGCGGCCGGGTCGCGTGACTTCCATTACAAACTTCCAGTCGAACAAATTATTACAAAAATAGTATTTTAAATCTTGTTCACGAAATCGAATTGTTGGTCTTTACAGTTCTTGGTCTCGTTTCTGTTACTCGTATTACCTTACTCCCCTGCTAACCCTATTGAATTCCTGTATTTCCTGGTGTTGGTTACAGGTGAACAAGGATGTAGAGCTTGAGATAAACTCCACAGCTCCTCTCAGATACATCAGTTACCAAGTTCTAGGTAGAGGTGACGTCATCATGGCCGATACTATCACTGTTCCTGGCAACAAGATGAGCACTGTTATCAGGTAAGAAGAGGTTTCAGAGATCATTTTAGATGAAAGTCATGAAACTCATGACCCTCAAATGATGGAACTGTAAAATTTGCTAGGCCAATACATGCTAGGTTTGCTAGGTGTAATTTTCCATAAGACCCTAATGACAATGATTCAACGAGATTCCGCTGCACCCTGGGATACCCTGACCTCGCTACCCGCTTCAAGTAGTTACATAATTATCAAACGTATCAAACGCCCTTCCTGTACTAACACGAAAAAGTGTTTTTAGTTTTTCGGCATAGTACTCGTTACTCGTATTACGTGATATTTGCATGAGTCCTTTCACTTCTTGTGAGAATGCCATGAGAACAACAATATTAAAGAGACCCACTCACCCACTGAGCTTCTTAGCTTTAGGCTT
>NW_007402950.1:0-763 GCF_000475195.1 Diaphorina citri | reverse complement strand
CGCAAATCCCCGGATAGCGAGTCCGCGTTGAAGGAGAAGCGCAGCGAGGAGGCGCGTCGGAAGTTGACGGAGCGCTTGAAGGAGCTGGAGCGCGCTCGGGAAGCGCGCCTGAAACAGAAGAAGCGGCGCTCGGCCTCGTCTTCTGTTTCTTCGAGTGATTCGTCTTCCAGTGATTCGGATTGAGATCTGAGTGAGTGCAACAGTTGGAAACCCCGCGTTCCCAGTGCTTTGAGAAAACCAGTTGATATTTGTGTTTCGAGATATCTAATAAACCATTTGACACCTGATTTTATTAGTTTTTACTTTACAAGTTAGTGAGTTGTCCTAGTGTTAGGTGTTCCCCACAGGTTGTCCTAGGGGTGTTGAGATGACAATTTGAGATAATAAATCATTTCCTATTCAATTATTTAATAGTTTTTCCTTTATAAGTACCTACGTGAAATCGACATTCTGTATTGTGGCGTAAAGGTGGCCATTGGCATACATAAAATACAACCTGAGCTACCACACTCCTTGAAACCTGGGCGTAAAGGTGGCCGTTGGCATACATAAAATACAACCTGCGCTACCACACTCCTTGAAACCTGGGACAAAAAATCTAAAGGTCAAGATAGCCTATGATTTTTCTGACATTATTTTTTCGTGATTCATTTGTATTTTAGCCAAAGTCCTTTTGGAATGGGGTTTTTTTATCTTTGTAAAACATCAGGCTAGGGTATAGGTAATATTAGTACATTTTGTTGTGCAAGCACTTGCCAGAGGA
>NW_007402949.1:0-763 GCF_000475195.1 Diaphorina citri | reverse complement strand
CCTCCCTCCCCCTCTCTCCCTCTCTCTCCCTCCCCTTTCCCTCCCCCTCTCTCTCTCCCTCCCTCCTGATAGATCCCCTTACTCCTACGGTAACCCCCTCCCTAACCCTCTTCCACTATAATGCAGCTCACCTATATACCTATACGATAGTACACACATGGAGTGTATAGTTCAGGGCCGGACCATTTCAAATGCAGTATGCACTATTTTCCAATAACCGCACTGGAAACGGCACTTCAGCTTGATGGGGGGCCTGATCTCCTTCACAATGGACCTCCAAAGATGTCTGTCCCTGGAACGAAAGCACCATCCTGTGATTTTCATTGTCTGAAGATCATTGATGACATTTTCGATCCATCGCATTTTCGAGAGAAACTGTGACGATAATAATAAAAATGCTCAGTTTTTCGAGAAGGAAAATATTAAGACTATAAGTTTCGTTGCATTCGTTAGTCGTTAGGTACCCATTACCCATGAACTCGTGCCTGATATGCTAGGTGATTAAGGGTTGACAGGAGAGTATCCTGGCGTCACTGGTATAAGGTAAAAGCTGTTGTTCATTTTGAGACCCCCTCCATATCCATACACAGAATGCCTGGTTTGAATTTTCAATTATATCCCCCCCAAAGATATCGTTCCTCTATATTTCTATAAACAAAAGCCCCTACCGATGTACCGATCATATTATGTAGCTCAATTGTCAGAAACAAAACACTGTGCGTTTCTCGAAATTTTCACGTTTTTTGGGGTGACAAACGCAAAA
>NW_007402948.1:0-763 GCF_000475195.1 Diaphorina citri | reverse complement strand
AAACCAGCCATTGGAAATCTCAACCAATAATTCTGATCCTTATAATGCCCCTATCACCCTGAAAGAAATTGAACGTGTCCTCTCTGCCTGCCAAAATAACGTGTCACATACGTTTCTGTTCGGTGTTTTACAGCGCCTGTGGTGATACAGTCCGCTTATTTTCTATTCGTGTACAATTTGCTCTTGGGATATATATGTAAAACTAAACAAAACTAAACATGTAAAACTCCGCCTGGTCCGGTCTCGTCTAACTAAGACAAGTGTTGTGATTTTACTGAGTGCCTGTGACTTTTACTTCTTGTAAATTTATTGGATTAATTTGGATTACCTACCTACCTACATCTCTTCAAATCTGAATCAAAGCGAATCTTGGAATTCAAAGTGGCAGTTTCTCTAGACAATGTTCAGGGTCTCATACCTACAGCCCGGTAACCTCTTTCCTTTAGATTTATCCTTAGGGTTGTATGTATGTGGGGGGTTAGATGGGGGCGAGTTTTCTTGTTAGTATGATGCCAGCTGCGGATTCTATTCAAGGTAAGGACCTGTGTCACATACGTTTCTGTTCGGTGTTTTACAGCGCCTGTGGTGATACAGTCCGCTTATTTTCTATTCGTGTACAATTTGCTCTTGGGATATATATGTAAAACTAAACAAAACTAAACATGTAAAACTCCGCCTGGTCCGGTCTCGTCTAACTAAGACAAGTGTTGTGATTTTACTGAGTGCCTGTGACTTTTACTTCTTGTAAATTTATTGGATTAAT
>NW_007402947.1:0-763 GCF_000475195.1 Diaphorina citri | reverse complement strand
TGTGTGAAGGCAACTATAGCGCTTTCACTAAATTTTAAGCAGTGCATATTGCATACGCGACTAATTTGAAGGGGCGAATTGTAGGTTTCTAAAAAATAGTCTATTTTTTCAGCTTTAAGAGCAATTTTGCAATGAAATTACATTTCTTTCAAAAATCACTAGATTTTGACCTCAAATCACTAAATCACTAGATTTGCCAACAATTAACTAAATTTAGTGAAAAATCACTTGTCAGTACATTTTGGCTATAGTTTTCTCAGTGGTCAGTAGAAGAATTTTAGCCTAATTGGTCTTATTGGGCCCAGTTTCATTGACATCCTGGACTTGCTGTTTAATTTTTCTGTATTTTTCTCACTTTATTTTTAGTAAATAACATGATTTTTGTACAAGGGTTACAAGGGCTTATTGTTTGAAAATCCATTTTAAAAAGCATTTAAAAAACCATTTTCAAAATGTACATTTTGCATTTTACATTTCAAATTGGTTTTTAAAAAGCATTTTACATTTTGCATTTCAAATTGGTTTTCAAAAGCATTTTGCACATCTCTGCTCAGCAGTTACAGTTCCCTCTCAGAATTGAATGATCTTAATGGAAACATTTTCATACTAAATTTCTTTCCTTTCTGTTTTCATTATTTCTACAGAAAGCATCGTTAAAACAAACGAAAATTTTCACAAATTTCAGTCGGAATGGAAAAATAAATTATCCAGTTGTTGCCTTTGACAGGTCTTTTTAAGTGTCTGAAATGAAAAGGAAATGGAA
>NW_007402945.1:0-763 GCF_000475195.1 Diaphorina citri | reverse complement strand
GTACATTGTGTAGGACAGTACAATATGGTGGGATGTAGGATTACTACTTTCAAGTGTTTTACCCATTTCTTGTATTACTTTCATGTTGTTTGTAATACATTAGAAAGGTATTTTGGGCTAGGTTTTACCTAATTGAAATTCCTCCTACAAAGCTTACTTCAGCAAAAAAGGACTGGGGGAAATAAACAGTGTTTTCATTCTACTTTGTATCTCCCTGACGAGCACGTTTTGTTTGTCTGAAGACTCAGAAGTTTTCAGAGGGAGAGATGACGAGAAAATGGATGGAGAAGAAAATGGAGAGAGGAGTTTATTCAGAGGGAGAAATGAGAGAGGAAAGTTGAGTTGAAATAACAGTTCTAGAATGTTGGGTAGATATCGTTGGATTTTTTTCTTGTCTCCGGCTGGAGTTAGTTACCGGAAGAAATGCAATGCTAAATATGTGAAGTAATTACTAAATAAATACAAAGTGCATATCAGAATAATTTTTCACGATTTACTGATGCAGTGCATGAATTAAGGCATGACTTGTGTATGGAGTTAAACGAATTACTTGAGGAAGTCAACAATCTACAAATGGTCCAGTGAAAATGAAAGTGAAGTAGAGGTACAAACAAACGCGTATTTATATTCCAATACAAAATTACCAGTGTAGAAAAGTAAACAAACACATTATTGTACAATTTAATTTTTTCATCGGGTATAGAACACGGAACGTGCCAAATCACAAATTAATTCACAATTCATCCGAAACACACACTCTCCA
>NW_007402944.1:8974-10420 GCF_000475195.1 Diaphorina citri | reverse complement strand
TGTAGGTAAATATTGGGAAGCCAGAGGTAAAATGACCTAGTAGTCAAATAACCCGACATTTGCAAACAACAACAACATTTTTTGTTCTATTGAATGCTTGTTTAATAGGAGGTTTCCCTTTAATAATAAAGACCAAAAGTAACTAAAAAATAAAAAGTAAATAAATAAATAGTATTGAATAGAATATAAAAAATACTGAATGAAAAATAATAATCTATTATTAATTAGGGAGTTTCTCTTAATAGAAAAGTGACTTACTTGTCCCCAGTGGTGGCATTAGCGTTGGGTTCAGACGGAGCAGTAGGGCAGGGTTTGGCCTTAAGCCGCGACACACGAAGAGGCACCTTACCACTTGTAACCTGTAAATGTAAATATACATCTTGGTCACAAATACAAATATAGCACATAAGCCAATGCCATAGGGGGGAAAAATAGTTGAAAAGGGTCATCTATTCGTGCATATGCATCAAGGAGCCCAAAAATCGCATTAGAAAAATTTCCGTCTGTCTGTCCGTCACGGTGGTAAACCTTTTGTTGTCCTCTTTTCATGAGAAAACGGCTTGACCGATTTTGATGAAATTTTTTGTGGTTGTTAAGAAGAGTACTGAGGGTGACATAGGCCACTTAAATTTGTCATATTCCATCCTGATTCAAAATGGCGGCGCTTTAAAGTTATGCCGCGCTGATCCCGTACAAAGGACGGGTCAACTACTAGTAATAATAATAAAAACCTAGCTTTTAGTTTATTTCTAAATTTCTTTACTTCTTTGAGAATGTTTACCTTCATGATGGTAGCTACTTCTTCCTGGGATTTGTCCCGTACATCTGTCCCGTCTACAGACATGATCTGATCTCCTTTCAGTAATCGCCCGTCTGTAGCCGCTATGCCGCCTGGTACCTGGGGGGAGACGAACAAAAAAGGTTAGTCCCATTTCATGATCCGGAGGTTTTCTAGATTCGGAGATTCTATCATCTATAATTTTCACTCACCAGATCTGATATGAATACCCCCGGGCCTTGTTTTCGCCCCACCAAACTGAGGCCGAATCCTTTGCCTGCCTTCTTGGTTAATTCAACGTCCACGAACTCCAGAAGGTCATCTTCTTTGGTCACAGTGTCTCTTAGAACTACGAGTTTCACCTGGAAATGGAAATAAAACGTGGTAGATTATTATTCAATAACAATTCAACTAAAAAAAAAAAAAAAAAAAAAAAAATATAAAAAGGGGGGGGGGACGACATCGGTTTAACACCGGGTAATAACGACGATCCCCCCATTGTTGTAGTAGCGTTCTTTCAGAGAGCAAGGTTCAAAACTTTTATTCAGATGCAAAGTTCTCCAAAAAAGGGTATGATTCAAGAAGAATAATATTCATTCCGTTCATCATTATTTTCACCAGGCATTTTTCGCCAATCAGCCAAGTAAATACAGGAAGCTTTCCACCTA
>NW_007402944.1:0-2090 GCF_000475195.1 Diaphorina citri | reverse complement strand
GGGGGAAGGAAATAAACAGAAAATAAAATAATTAAACAAGGAGCTAAATAAATAAACAATCTAAGCAGTAAAATAAATAAAAATAATAAACAAAATGTAAATACAATGATAAGAACGAAGATAAAAATAAATTTGTAAAAAATCCCGGGGGGGGGGGGGGGGGGTGGATAAAATGAAAAGACAAAAATTAATGAACAAGCTAAGACATTGATGGGGTAAATAAAAATTAAAAAATAATTAAATAATAAATGATAAGTAAAAGGAGAATAAATGAATATAAATAATAATAATCGTAATCTAAAAAAAAGCTAAAAAATAAAGGAAAATAAATAGCAAATAAGAAAACAAAGATGTGCGAGATAATTCAATGTTTAACAATATGTATTTGGGTTTAAAAAATGCGGATTATTCATTTTTTCACTTATCCACTTTTTTCTGTTCCTACTTTATTTTTTGTTCTAAAACAGCTTCAAATCAGCAGGAAATCTATAGCCTTGCAATGGCGTCCCCGCTCATTGCGGCCTCGCCAGGAAACGCATAACGCCGACTATCTGCCGCCAAAAAAAGGCAACAAGCATCTCCTTTTCTAATTACGCCAAAACTGTCCCTATGAATCGGCAAAAAGACCTAATTAAATCTAAATTCAAGATCAACACACAAACAAAAGATGGCGCTAACGAGGGACAAGCGAAAAAGTGCGCAGCAATACTTAACAACCCATGACATCATTCCCTAAATCTACCGAGAAAGGCCGCTGCTTGCTCATCGCGCCCCCCGGGGGGGGTCCGTGCGTAACGAGGGACAAGGAAAAAAGTGGCAGCAAATACTTAACAACCATGACATCATCCCTAATCTACCGAGAAAGGCCGCTGTTGCTCATTTTCGACTGCTCACTGGGCATGACTGTTTGGCTGAACATCTCCACCGCTTTGGTCTAAAAACCTCTCCTATTTGTTCCTTATGTTCCTTAAACAGTCCTATGAACTCAGTTCACCTGAACTCCTGTCCTGCCTTGGAAGCCAGCAACGACATTGTAGGTAAATATTGGGAAGCCAGAGGTAAAATGACCTAGTAGTCAAATAACCCGACATTTGCAAACAACAACAACATTTTTTGTTCTATTGAATGCTTGTTTAATAGGAGGTTTCCCTTTAATAATAAAGACCAAAAGTAACTAAAAAATAAAAAGTAAATAAATAAATAGTATTGAATAGAATATAAAAAATACTGAATGAAAAATAATAATCTATTATTAATTAGGGAGTTTCTCTTAATAGAAAAGTGACTTACTTGTCCCCAGTGGTGGCATTAGCGTTGGGTTCAGACGGAGCAGTAGGGCAGGGTTTGGCCTTAAGCCGCGACACACGAAGAGGCACCTTACCACTTGTAACCTGTAAATGTAAATATACATCTTGGTCACAAATACAAATATAGCACATAAGCCAATGCCATAGGGGGGAAAAATAGTTGAAAAGGGTCATCTATTCGTGCATATGCATCAAGGAGCCCAAAAATCGCATTAGAAAAATTTCCGTCTGTCTGTCCGTCACGGTGGTAAACCTTTTGTTGTCCTCTTTTCATGAGAAAACGGCTTGACCGATTTTGATGAAATTTTTTGTGGTTGTTAAGAAGAGTACTGAGGGTGACATAGGCCACTTAAATTTGTCATATTCCATCCTGATTCAAAATGGCGGCGCTTTAAAGTTATGCCGCGCTGATCCCGTACAAAGGACGGGTCAACTACTAGTAATAATAATAAAAACCTAGCTTTTAGTTTATTTCTAAATTTCTTTACTTCTTTGAGAATGTTTACCTTCATGATGGTAGCTACTTCTTCCTGGGATTTGTCCCGTACATCTGTCCCGTCTACAGACATGATCTGATCTCCTTTCAGTAATCGCCCGTCTGTAGCCGCTATGCCGCCTGGTACCTGGGGGGAGACGAACAAAAAAGGTTAGTCCCATTTCATGATCCGGAGGTTTTCTAGATTCGGAGATTCTATCATCTATAATTTTCACTCACCAGATCTGATATGAATACCCCCGGGCCTTGTTTTCGCCCCACCAAACTGAGGCCGAATCCTTTGCCTG
>NW_007402943.1:0-763 GCF_000475195.1 Diaphorina citri | reverse complement strand
CTCCTCTCTCAGTCTCTCTCTCCTTCTTTCCTCATTCCATTTCTCTCTGGGAATTTAGGTCAGGTTTATAAAAGTAAAGTACAAATACATGTTCAGAATATGCGAGTTCATACAAAGATTTGATGGTAATGGGAAAGACAAATGGAAGTGATGTAAGTGAACTTATTTTCCGCGAAGATTCCACAAGTCACATCCCCGCGAGGAAAAGTGATTTGCAGAGCTGATAAAAACCCTAACTTAAATCTAGGAAAATATGTATACTGTGTAATGTAGGTAATTTTCATCCTTAAGGGTAAGGAATAACGTCCAGACGTGCTGAATCCTAATTTGAGTCGTGTTACTCGTGTCAGTCATGTTAAAGCATGACATATAACATAAAAAAAAATGTCATTGAGTCATGTTTTATGACTCAGTGATGAGACGAAACTCATCTGGAATATCCTCGGCAATTTCATCTTCTTCTTGGCAAACTGGAATGTAGAAGAAAGGAAAATCCATCTCCAAAGAATAGGATTAGCTTAAGGGATGAAAATTTATTCAATTATCAATTCTCCTTTTTTTATTTTTCTTCTCATTGAGCTATACCGAATGTTTCACCAACAGACTGAGTACTAACTCGGTAAGAAGGTATATTCGGGAAAAAAACCTCCGTTCGTCGAAAATTGAAACCGGGCCTTTAAAAAAATCCTCGAGTGAGGGATACCTTACTCAGGACAAAAATGGCCTTCTGAAAAAGTAGGCAATCATCTTTCAGACATTTGTG
>NW_007402942.1:0-763 GCF_000475195.1 Diaphorina citri | reverse complement strand
CCCTCCCTGCCCGATCTGGTAAACAGGAGGATGCGGGTTCAATCCCAGCTGAGGCATCGATTTTTTTTTTTTTTCATTTATTTGAGAATTTGACCACATGACACTTTACAGCTAAAAAATTAATGCGGAACGCGGCCAACAATTTAAGGTTCAGCCGTTGAGTTTGTGCACCCCCGGGGTTAGATGGTAGAGGTCAGGCAACGAAATATTATGACAGTGTTCCCGGCCAGTAAAACACCACACATCGAAAAATAGCTTAACCACAAAAACTCCCGAAAAAAAGGGAAGCACAAAAACTAAAAAAAAAAGGAAACAATAACCGAAATCATAATTTTGTGCAAAATCTTTTTCTAATTGAATTAAATTATAATTCCTTACTCCTCTTCCTCTAATAATTCGTCACTTGTTGTTTTTCTTTGGTATAAAAAATCTTTTCCTGGAGAAAAAAAATTCCAGCGGATAATTCGCAGGGAAAACGTTTTTCTTTGAGATTTTTCTCTTCTTCGTTGTCTGATTTGTCTGTTTTCTTACTCCCAAGATTTCGTGAAAGTTGGATGAGAGAAAAAGTAACTAGGTAGGTACACACTGATTACTGATACCTACACCTACTACAAGAGATTACTTAAATATGTATCTAGTAGTAGTTAAGGAATCTCTTGAATCCATTGGAATCCGACAAGATTGGCAGAACATCGCCCAGGACAGACTAGAATGGAGAAGGCTGGTGTGGGAAGTCAAGGACCCTCGCGGTCTGTGAAGACTC
>NW_007402941.1:0-763 GCF_000475195.1 Diaphorina citri | reverse complement strand
GATTAATTTGTCCTTTAAAACGTCTTATCCAATTGAGAACAGATTATCCAACTGAATGCTCTTCGTTATAGGGACACTTGAGTGCAAAAAATTAGAGACAGTTTGCCATTGAAAACTTTTTTAATATCAAGACAACACATGGAAAAATGCGGACTGTAGGTACCGATTTTTTCGCTATGTTCATTTATGGCAATATGCTGATTAATTTGTCCTTTAAAACGTCTTATCCAATTGAGAACAGATTATCCAACTGAATGCTCTTCGTTATAGGGACACTCGAGTGCAAAAAATTAGAGACAGTTTGCCATTAAAAACTTTTTTAATACCAAGATAACACATGGAAAAATGCGGACTGTAGGTACCGATTTTTTCGCTATGTTCATATGTATGCATTATTTTAATATGATGCATATGAACATAATATACTCAATGTAGGTATGCAAGTCTTGTATAGGTACATAGGTAGAATAAAACTGTAAGAGACTTATAGTCTTACAGCTTACAGAAAACAAAGAATATTGGAGAATTGCCATTCAGTCAGATAATTCGTCCCTCTGAACACAAAAGGGCGTAAGCCACACATTTTATTCCTTTAAAAGAGCCCTTGTACCTATACAACTCAATCCTGAGTTATATCTATTTCATTTTCGAAACTGGAGTAAGCCTTGTTCTTATGACATAAAAAAGTTCTTTTTAGCTCTCCTGTATATAAAATTGTAAAAATGTTGCTTATACGCCTGTTTGTATTGTCAGGGACGAAGTA
>NW_007402940.1:0-763 GCF_000475195.1 Diaphorina citri | reverse complement strand
ATGTTAATGATGTTCCCTAAAGTTACCTGGCGGATTGTAGATATAATTCTTGAATCTTTTCTTCAAGTTCTTGTGGTCCGTCTCCACTTTGCTCAACGTCATTTTCAGTTTGGCTCGTTTGTCTTCTGGAGTCAGCTCTTGTATACTTTCCTTTACTCTATCTTTGACAGGACTGTGTAGTTTATCCACATTGCTATCGTCTTTGACATGTGAATAGCTTTTGGCTTTGACTTGTCCATTGCTATCGTCTTTGACAGGAGTTTGAAGTTTGTTTCCATCACCATTGTCTTTATCAGATTCCTCAGGTTTGTGAACTACACCATTGTCTTTATCAGATTCTTCAGGTTTGTGAACTACACCATTGTCTTTATGTGATTCTTCAGGTTTGTGAACTATACTATTGTCTTTATCAGATCCTTCGGGTTTGTGATCTACACTACTGTCCTTGACGAGACCTCGAGGTTTGTTAACATGACCATTATCTTTGGTTCCATAACTATCTTTTTTGACAAATGTTTCAGGTTTCTTTCCATTAGCTTCCCTGTCATCTTCGTTGGTTACAAATGTGACACCTTTGTTGACTATCACATGATCCTTGATCTTGATGTCAGCTTCAACCTCGCTATTCCCATTGGTTCCTTCAACTTTGTTTTTAGTATCCAGTTCTTCTAGTACTTCTTTAATTTCCTTGGATTTGCTCATTGGACTGTTTTTAAACGCTTCAATGTATTCAGCATCATCTTCCGATTTGTTGTTGTTGTCA
>NW_007402939.1:0-763 GCF_000475195.1 Diaphorina citri | reverse complement strand
TCACGTCTTCGGTACACAAACGTAGAAGGTGTGATTTTCGTTCATTTTTTTAGGCGGGCCAAAAATGAGCTCGCGCCGCGGGCCGCGGGTTGGACAAGTCTGGTTTAGCATATTGTTATTTATACATTTTCTAATAAAATCTAGATGTTCTGTTCTATTTATGATCGAAAATTTTAGCTGAACAAAGAGCATGTTCCAATATTAGATCTAATAACGCCCTAGCAGCAACAGAAGTCTTCAAAGTAGCAGGAACGTGGATTCGAGACTTCGGTGGGAAGAATATTTTGCATGATTTAAGAGGAGAAACAGAGGACTCCTTTAGGTAAAATAATATTATGAAGAACTTTTTCACGTAGGTACATATACATACGAGTAAGTAGGTAATACCTATGTTGTAGTTATTCAAAAAAGACAATCTATCTAATTATCTGACCGATTTCGAGATCAATAATTTTCGAAAGAAAAAAAGATCATTTTTTTTGCCATTTTTTACCAATTTTATTCAGGGTGGTCCAAGCACAATTTACATTGCGTGTGACAAGCCCTGGTACCTGACATGCACCATTCAGTTTACCAACTACCAATTACCCATCAGTACTACGAATAGAGAGGTAGCGGAATAGCCACTGGATGAGCATATTGAGCATTTACATACTTAGGTATAGGTATTAGTATAAACATGAGACTCCCCTTCAATTTGCAAAAAAAAAAAAACATAATTGCATCCTGCCATTTCAAAATTGATGGGTTCATCCAATTATGA
>NW_007402938.1:0-763 GCF_000475195.1 Diaphorina citri | reverse complement strand
ATATATCAAAGGTCTTTTTACCAGGAACACGAAAGTGGTGGTGCAAATTTTGTCCAGAGAACCATAAAGCCAAAAAAAAAAAAAATAAAATAAAATAAAACTGTTTTTTGGGGATTTTTTTTACATTTTCTCACACAAATGAGCTCTGATCTTGAACTTTGTCGCGACGGCCCATGAACCCAAAGCGAGAAAGTTTTAGATAACACTTCAGTCGATAATTTAAGACCGGTTTTAGCGTCACCCATGTTAGGCTACGCCGAGCAAGGCCAATAAATGGATGGGTGACTTGAACATTATTTTGGTATTTATTAGGAAACATTAAAAGGAACAAGCTGGGTCCGTCCCTCCGGGAATTTTTTAGCCCGTAGTTTATTCGATCGTTTTAGAGAAAACCAGTACGTTAATTAAACAAGCAGGGTCCGTCCCTCCGGGAATTTTTTAGCCCGTAGTGATTAGAGAAAATCAGTACCTACATATGGGCCCGTCCCTCCGGGAATTTTTTAGCCCGTAGTTTATTCGATCGTGATTAGAGAAAATCAGTACCTATGTACCTACTTTCAGTTTATTATCATTCTTGATTTGATTTTTTGATTTTACTTTCATGTAATGATTTAAAATCAAGACTAGAGCCCGTCCTCCCTTTATTCCCAATATAAGATTCAAGTCACCCATCCATTTATTGGCTTTGCTCGGCGTAGCTTAACATAGGTGACGCTAAAACCGGTCTTATAATAACGACTGAAGTGTTATCTAAAACTTTCTC
>NW_007402937.1:0-763 GCF_000475195.1 Diaphorina citri | reverse complement strand
CGGAGTTTTGAGAAAATCTTCAGAAAAATGGCATTGATATAATATCTGTTTTAAAGCTCCAATTCAATTCAGTAAAAAGAGCTTCATATAATATTAAGATTATTCAGTACTTATGTTACACAGCTCATCATTGGTAACTCACTAAATTGCCTCACTCTTCCTCTAACAAAGGCAATGGCATTTGAATGTACTCTTGTTCCATCCATCCATGGAAAGGATATGTAGCATTTGAATTTGACAAAAGTACAACTAGGAAAATGCACTCAAGTGACAAAGTACAAGATTGTATATGACTCTGGAAACTCGTGTACCCCCCTCATCTATGCAAGCTTGTATGTCTCCCTATGTATTTTCTGATACACCCGAAATATGGCACAAGTTGTTGTCACATGGAGCAATTAACCGGAATGCACTTCAACCCTACGCTGGACATCTAATTTTCCTATGTACTTTGTATAACAATTTTTCCTATTTACTTTTCCTATGGGCGGAGAATTATATAGATAGGATATTTTTGATTTCTTTTCTTCTGGCGTACATTCTTAAAAAAATAAAACATTACGTTCCTAGTTATCACCCTACACAATTTCGAGAAATATCTCTGTTTCCATGTCTCTTTCCACTCACAGGGTTACTTATAAATCCCCACAGTTACGAGAGAATGAAAATGTAGAATCTCAACATGGTGGTCATGGGGGTAATGGATTTCCGTAATGCGGTTTACAAATCATCATATCATGGGATTAACTTTAAGACCATAATG
>NW_007402936.1:0-763 GCF_000475195.1 Diaphorina citri | reverse complement strand
TCAGCTTTCTAGGTGTTGTGGTTCTAGAGATAGAGCGATCAGTGTGTGAAATGTGAATGGATCTCGTTCTTATAATATCGAAAATATGACCCGATTACATTATACATACTTTCCTTCCTATAGGTATAGGATAAAGAAAGTAAAAACTACTTTGCTTTTCATACGAGTTGGAAAATTTTCCAGTTTAATCAGTCGGGAAAGGTTTTTATGGCCGAGATTAACGAAGGTTAACACTGTTAAACCTTCTCGTTAAACCGTCCCGTTCATCAGGAAAAGGGGTTCGGGAGAAAATTTTGTAAAGTGTCACTATTGATATTCGTAAAGGTGTTCAAGTTAACATTTTATGCCAGATTGCTAGCTTTTTCAGTTCATTACCTGTCTTTAGCTTGTTAGTGTCTTTTCATATTTCAAATTTTCAACGAATCTCAGGCTACGGTTAAGCTGTGTCCACACATAGTCGACGCCGTCAAACAATGTCGACTGAAACCGTACACTGCCTCAACAACATAGATTCACCTCTTCACCTTGTCGATCGACGGCGTCGACTGTGTGTGGACAAGGCTTTAGAAACACTTGTGGTCTCTAGCGTCTGTGTACTTCTGTTTATACCTCAGGTCTACTAGTTAGATACCTATACCTACTCCAGTGCAGCGTCCAGGATTTCTTTCGAAACCTCAACCCTCAGATTAAGCTATCTTTTTCTCCCGTGTTTCGCGACTGAGAATAAAATACCTTTGGGAATCGAACCTTGAACTTCAAAATG
>NW_007402935.1:0-763 GCF_000475195.1 Diaphorina citri | reverse complement strand
AGCTGAAACGACATGTCTATTTCTTTTGATGTTTGTGCACACTCCAGTCTCTACTAATGACTTTGAATCAGAGACCTTTAAACTCTTTGACAATACAATAGATACAACAATTAAAACACTATTAGAGGTACTCATGATGCCTACAATTTAGCTAATAACTAAAAATTTACTTTATTGTATTTACAAGAGCTCACAAAAGTTACAATACATCACAGATTTCTCACTTCCTCTCTCGCTTTTAAAAGAGAGTGTTTGAGTTCAGCTTTTGTTAAAAAATAAAAAAAAAGTTGTTAAACATTTGTGTTAATAATAGAGCTAATAGAAAATAATAGAAATTGAGGTGCCAAAACACCCGTCCTCCCTAGCATATGGTTCAGTATATGGCATATGATGCAATCTGGACAGGGTACGAACAAATTTACTTTATTGTATTTACAAGAGCTCACAAAAGTTACAATACATCACAGATTTCTCACTTCCTCTCTCGCTTTTAAATAAGAGTGTTTGAGTTCAGCTTTTGTTAAAAAATAAAAAAAAAGTTGTTAAACATTTGTGTTAATAATAGAGCTAATGAAAATAATAGAAATTGAGGTGCCAAAACACCCGTCCTCCCTAGCATATGGTTCAGTAAATGGCATATGATGCAATCTGGACAGGGTACGTACGTGCATGTTGCCATACAGGATACAATGGAGGCATCCTTACAAGCAGAGAGGAAGAAAGCCATATGATACTCCGGTAGTGAGGGAGGCTTGACGGATTT
>NW_007402934.1:0-763 GCF_000475195.1 Diaphorina citri | reverse complement strand
GAAGATTTGTAAGAAAGTAAATAGTCCAGTAATTAGAAATTTGTTAGCAGTCACAAGTTTATAAAAGAAGTTTAATTTCAATAAAGTTTTCGTAAGAAATTGATAGTTTTCATTGAAGAAATAACCACTGTGTCATAGTTTTCATTTTTATGTTGTGTCAAAACGCTTCCACTGTCAATCATCATTCACGACATTCGTTTCATTTTTATGTTGTGTCAAATCTTAAAACGCTTCCACTGTCAATCATCATCATTCACGACATAAAAATTTTGGTAGCAGAGCGTGGTTGGTTTGGTTATCGTGGTTTACGTGGTTTGTTTGTATAAAAAGTTACATCAGCATCTACGTAAGTAATCTTAGACAATAGACATTCATTTTAGAGGAGACATTCATCATATACATTGTTCGACGTCAAGATATTAGAAGAGTAAGTAATCTTAGACAATAGACATTCATTTTAGAGGAGACATTCATCATAGACATTGATCGAGGTCAAGACATTAGAAGAGTCAAATATTCAAGAAGAAACCTAATCAATAGAGATTAGGTAAACTAGAGTATCAATATTTGTACGAGTTTTGTGCATCGAATCCTTCGTAAGCACAAATTATATCCAAGCATCGCGAGGTGGTGCGTGACCTTGAGTGACCTTGACCCAGTACCCCTGTAGACAGAGCGTCGCCATTTTTAGTAGTCGTGTAAGGAGCGTGGTCTCAAGATTTGGACAAGGACTGCGTGCGCACCCAGAGCTTCAGAGCTTTCT
>NW_007402933.1:0-763 GCF_000475195.1 Diaphorina citri | reverse complement strand
TCAATTGAGAGCAAATAGCCTGCACAAAATAAATCAACATACTTGAATGTCATGATACCTAACCTACTGACTGGTGATTGTACATAAAAATGATGTGACAATAAAATACTGATCACCTTACATAGTAAATCTTGCTATCTTTGTGGATTTTTTCAAGATCTTTAAGAAATCTTCATTAACCCAAATTTTTCAAGTTCTCTCTGACCTACTAAAACATTTTCTGTAAACACATGATGTGCTTAAAATAGGGTCATCCTTTGACAAAAGCTCCTAGCTTCTCATTCTCATGCAACCTGGATATTTCCTTACATACTTGCTGTGGTAGACGAAATGAATTGCACAAATCAGTCAGCAAACTAGCTAGCGAAACAAAAGTCTAGCTGGTGTAAGCAAAAAATTTAAATGTGAGAGTAGTAAAAATACCCAAGTTTCACTGGCAATTCTGCAGATTTCATCAATTTTTTTTCTCGATTGGGAAGCAAACTGTTGGGGGTCCTTACAGATAAGGCTGTGCTATTTTTTCGTCAATGTAGGCTGGAATTGTACAGATAAAGGCAAATAATCGAATGACATTTGAATGAGAAAGTAGGAAAAACGTAAAAAAAGTGTACACTTTAATGAGTTTCGCTCGTAGTCATTTTAAAATTAGATATTATGTTCACTTACCGTAAAATAGGATCACAAGTTCATTGATCAATCGCTGTTCTTTTGCACATAAAAACACTTCACTAACGATTAAATAACGAGTGATTTTTGAATTATC
>NW_007402932.1:0-763 GCF_000475195.1 Diaphorina citri | reverse complement strand
ATTTATGAAATTAATGCCAGTCGAGTTGGGCACCCTGTATGAGAAATATTATTACTTTGCATTCAATTTCCATCCGTGCACAATAGATTGCAAGCGCCTCTAGATTGAAAATGTGCACGCAAAATATTCAGGGTGTTCCAGGAAGATGACCACTGAAAGCCAAAGCGCAAGAGGAAATTTGAGTACCTATATAATAGATTGCAAGCGCCTCTAGATTGAAAATGTGCACGCAAAATATTCAGGGTGTTCCAGGAAGATGACCACTGAAAGCCAAAGCGTAAGAGGAAATTTGAGTACCTATATACATATATCACTTGAATGCAATAGTTATCATTATTAGGTTGAATGCACTAAACTTATAGTTCCCAATGGATCACTACAATTAATGTTGCTCGTCCCGTTGTTTTTGTCTGAATGAGCGGATGGTCAAATGGTCATCTAGGTCTCTTCCTTAGGACTTCCTTAGGTGCTGATGGCTTTTCGCGGCCCCAGCACTCAGGCTCGGTGAGATTATTGTGAGGAGGCAAGTAGGTTGTGGCTGAATGGAAGGTAACTTCTTCTTCACCTCCCTCTTCTTTTCCTCCTTCTCTTCTTCTTCGTAAGTGTGCTACAGGCTACAGCTGCGACTTTTGAGGTCTTTTCCTACTCAAGTGGGGTTGACATACTGCTGCGTTTGAAGGTGATAAAGTCGAAAAAGTCGGAAGCCTTGGGGACCACCCCGTAGATATCAAAAGTGGAAGGGGTTCTTCTCACCGAGGGGAGG
>NW_007402931.1:0-763 GCF_000475195.1 Diaphorina citri | reverse complement strand
TAGCCCTGGGCCCAATTCCATCATCTTCTTGTGCAACCAGTCCGGGTGTTTAATCCGAGGTACCGGGTTCGATATCTAGGATAAATTGAATAAATATTTAATTTAAAAAAATCATAACACAATCTAAAAATAATTTGATTAATTTGAGAATAAATTCAAGATCTACTTCGAATTCGGCTGAATTCGGGTTTCACTCAGACTCGTTTAGAATATTGAGTAGTTCAATATCATATAACGAGTACTTACCCCTTGCATGGCTGCAGGAATAGTGATGATCTTCTGAATACTTCCACCCAGACGTTCAATATAATAATTCCAATCAAGCACTTGACGAATGTCCACATTGGTGATGGAATTATCCTTGAGCCATTTCCGCAGAAAGTGACGCTTTATTGAAGATTCCGCCTGGAAAATGTCTAGTGGGATGGCTCTGAAAATGAAAATTCATGTTGTTGTTGTTGTTGTTGTTGTTGTTGTTGTTGTTGTTGTTGTTGTTGTTGTTGTTGTTGTAGCGTAAAACTTCAATTATTTCCGGCCGTTGAGCACTTTTTCCTGTCTGGTGTTCTCGTGTTGAAGAGCCATTTCCGCAGAAAGTGACGCTTTATTGAAGATTCCGCTTGGAAAATGTCTAGTGGGATGGCTCTGAAAATGAAAATTCATGTTGTTGTTGTTGTTGTTGTTGTTGTTATTTGTTGTTGTTGTTGTTGTTGTTGTTGTTGTTGTTGTTGTTGTTGTTGTTGTTGTTGTTGTTGTTGTTGTTGTT
>NW_007402930.1:0-763 GCF_000475195.1 Diaphorina citri | reverse complement strand
TCATAATTTGTTTATGTTTTTTACTGGGTCGATTATTTATTAAGCGTGTGTCCATGAGGGAATAGATGCATCTTCCTAATATGCCCTACGTATTAATCTACATAATGGGTAGGTACCTACCTAGTGTTCTAGTTTCGGGAAAAAACCTACAGAGATGTAGGTACAAATAGGTACACACTAAGTATTAAGGTTTTGCAGGTGCATAAGTAATCATGTAATGTAAATATTCTGATACCTACTTAACTAGTCTACTAGACCTCTACCTAATAGGTATGTACCTACAAATACATTACCTATAGGTAACGACCTACCAACTTACGTACCTACGCCATATCTTGTTCAATATTAATTTATTTCACTATTCAATAATAATGTATCGTTTAATTAGGTCCTATTCACTGCAGTCTGGGCCTAATCTTTTAATCTTTGATCTTTCAATCCAAATTTTAGATTAGATTTTATGTTAAATTCAAAACAGTCATTTTACATTTTTTTTTCAAGAGGTTTGATAGACTCGATAGAGGAATCTAAAAACGGAAGTCGCATTATCCCGGAATCGAGGGAGGGCAGGATAAGAAAAATCTGGTGTGAACATCACACGACTTTCCTTATCCTACTGAATGATGCTTATTTGGGTGTTCTCTGTTCTTGTTCTCCTAACCTGACTTTTACAACTTTTACGTAGGTATAGTCGGTATAGCTGAAAACCGCCAAAAAACGGTCCAAAACCGCCAAAAAGCGGTCAAAATACCGCCGACCGTAG
>NW_007402929.1:0-763 GCF_000475195.1 Diaphorina citri | reverse complement strand
TGCACGAAAAGACCTTTTAGGTGATCATAAGTGAAGGGTGTCAACGAATCACACAGTGTCAACAATGGTGTCAACCACCCCTGCAAATGGTGTGTCGGCCACTGAAAAAATGGGTGTCGGTGACTTCAACATTTCTCTTTTTTGACTTTTTCCATAAAAGTATTTTTTTAATTTTTTTTGAGCAACATTTCAATAAAAAAATTATGTCTCTTACTAAAATACAATATGTTTTATTTATTTCCACAAAAAAAATCTTCAGATTAGAGGTGGTATTAAGTTCATAATGCTGTTTTTATGGAAAAAGTTCCTTAAGGGTGTCGGCCATTGGGGGTTTTACCCTCTATAACTGCTAAGGTCTTATCGTCCCGAAATCAAAGAGAGAAGGAGGGGTATTATAGAACGTCAGCCGTTCCGAGAACGAACATTATCCGTTCAGGATAAAATTCGTCCTGGGCTGGAATTGAACAAGCGACCTAACGCTTACAAGGCAGACCCGTATACCAACCAAGGCTGGCTGAAAGTCAAAGGAGTCTCTTACATTATAATTTAAACTTTCAATTAATTTATTTTCTATTGTCATTTTTTAATAGGGATTATTATTTATTAGTTCTTTCCGCGCTATGTATAATACAAGTGTGGTGTGAACTGCAAACAATCATCCGTACCCACACATTGGAGGGTAATATGATACTTTGATGGGTGGTTGGGGGGGTGAAATCACAGTTGAGAAACGTATGTTCAGAGAGAGAGAGAGAGGGGGGGG
>NW_007402928.1:0-763 GCF_000475195.1 Diaphorina citri | reverse complement strand
ACCGTTACCAAATGAGCAAGTGAATAGTTAATCCCATGTGATTTTTCACGCGGAATCGAATGGTGCTACTTTTAGCACGCTCTGACTTACAGTTGAGAAGTTGCGGGTTCGATACTCCCCTGTGTCAACAAATTTCTCTTTTATTTGTGAACCGTTACCAAATAAGCAAGTGAATTGTTGATCCCATGTGATTTTTCACGCGGAATCGAATGGTGCTACTTTTAGAACTGTCCGACTTACAGTTGAGAAGTTGCGGGTTCGATACTCCCCTGTGTCAACAAATTTCCCTTTTATTTATATGTACATACCTAAATATTGTTTTATAGGTAAGTCTATTATTATTTTATTTTACATAAATGTCTAAGATGTATGTAAAATTCTCAAATGCTAGAGTGTACCTACAATCTCATGTTAAATATCATACACCTACACGCAGATTCCCTAGCTACCCGCTTCTCCTTAATATTGTTTTATAGGTAAGTCTATTATTATTTTATTTTACATAAATGTCTAAGATGTATGTAAAATTCTCAAATGCTAGAGTGTACCCTGTGTACCTACAATCTCATGTTAAATATCATACACCTACACGCAGATTCCCTAGCTACCCGCTTCTCCTTTAATGAAAGTAATGAAACGGAATTTACTTATTTTTCTTACAGGATGTATGATCAACAACTCCAACTATCTATCCGAGATCAGTGAAAATAAATACAAGGGTAATCTTGGTAGCCTGATCATTGTGTTCATTACTATTGGTGGC
>NW_007402927.1:0-763 GCF_000475195.1 Diaphorina citri | reverse complement strand
TTTTTTTCTTTCGTAGAGAGCTGCAGTTTTTCGCAATATTAAATTCTCATCTCTTCATATCACCTATGCATCTTTTTCACTTCTTCTTCTTTTTCATTCTTGTTTAGGAAAAATCTACACAATATAAATATCATTAAACTTACGAATTATTTCGTTATATATAGGTATATTATATTTCGTTATCTTGACTTGGCGGGGCGGAGCGCTACCGCACTCCTTAATATATAAAAGTAGGTTTATGAGTAATTTCAGTGCCCGGGGCGACACTTTTAGATTAAAATTTAATCCACTTTGATTAACCAATCTTCCTTAATCTAAAATTAACCTATCAGATTGCTTCATTCAAGTGGATTGTGTTTAATCTCAAAGTATGGCCCTGGGTAACGGAGAAACACGATAATAGATAAAAAGAGTGGGAGAGGATAATGAGATGAATGGATACTGTTTAATCTCAAAGTATGGCCCTGGGTAAGGGAGAAACATGATAATAGATAAAGAGAGTGGGAGAGGAAAATGAGATGAATGGATACAGAGAGAGAGAGAGAGAGAGAGAGAGAGAGAGAGCCAGACAGACAGACAGAGAACGAGATAGGCAGAGAGAGAAAGATAGGCAGATGGAGAGAAAGAAAAGAGAGCTAGAAGGAAGGAGAGAGGGAAAATTTAAAATTAATGGATAGAGTTTAAAAGAGAGAGAGAAAGAACGAGGTAGGCAGAGAGAGAAAGATAGGGAGAAAAGAGAAAAAGAGCTAGAGGAATGAAAGGA
>NW_007402926.1:0-763 GCF_000475195.1 Diaphorina citri | reverse complement strand
AGTTTACGAGTAATTTCATCAACCCATTATACAGACTAGTTTTTTTGTCTTTTGTCAATGTGACCCACAAAGTGCACAAGTGACCATGTACATTATCAACTCATCAGAGTGTTGAACCTTTGTGGTCCACCTGCAAGGATTCTTGCTGTATTGTACTAACTAGCCTGGCAATAATCTTCCAGATCGCTTGTGTTTTCATTTTGTCCGAGTAAAAGCTCGTACAAAAGCCACATCTTTTCCTCTCATCATTGGAAAGGCTAATTAGGACGAGAAATCTCTTTCCCTAATCCCCATTGGTTT
Organism: Diaphorina citri; assembly: GCF_000475195.1. Lineage (NCBI taxonomy): Eukaryota > Metazoa > Arthropoda > Insecta > Hemiptera > Psyllidae > Diaphorina > Diaphorina citri. Next base: position 463 of record NW_007402926.1, on the reverse strand, counting down.
ACGCTTGGCTACCCAATTTCTTTGTTATCTTTCGTACTTGTACCCTATTGCAGTATAGCATGTATTGTAATATTCAATGACATGATAACTTTATGCTACAATAGAGGGTGCAGTGTACAAATACAAATGGAATGTATTCTATGCTCACTAGTACTTCACTTAAGAATTAGATTGATAGGGTGTAAACAAAAGTCTGGTACTTTTCACGATGTAGAATCAACTTCGGAGAAATAATTCCCTTCGTTTTTGACAGCTTCATCCTCTAACTCTCAAGCCTGATAAAGGTGTCCTAGGTTCGTAGGTAGGTATGCAAGAGATTGAGTACGTTTTAATTCGCGGTCAGCATCTATAGCAAAAAGCCATAGATCGACTGCAGATATCATGAATTTTATGTTGCAGAAAGTGTTACACGAGCTTTGGGAACGCGCTGTCTTCTAATTAGATTACCCGCTTCAGAGATATT
>NW_007402925.1:0-763 GCF_000475195.1 Diaphorina citri | reverse complement strand
TTCAAAAAAAAAAAAAATAATAAAAAATAAAAAAAAAAAATATGGGATAACTTCTGGGGTTCCGATTGAAGTGCCACCAAGGTATCAATAATATGCGGTCTGTGGTCATCACAGTGGTCTAGCATGCAGGAAGTCCGGATTAATGGGACCATTAATGGGTGATGGGTATTTTTTTTTATTTCTTCTTACTCTTTTTTTTTGTACTATTGTTATTATCATCTACCTTATCTGCTTACCACTAGTCAAGGCCCGTCAACACGTGAGTTTCATGCGATATTTTCACGTAGGTATGTAGGTACTTATTACTGCATCTAAACAACACTTACCGTAGTAACGAGGTACAAGTATAGGCACTTACACTTACTAGTACTAGTACGCGTAGTACATGTCTCTGTATAGAACGGAGGAGTTGCAATATCAGTCGCGCTTGTCATAGAGCAGGAAAAATGAGGACCAACGGAATTTTTCTTTTTCTTCTACGACTTCCAATACCGAGATAAATCGATCTAAAAAATACCGGTAAATCGTGAAGTTTGACGTCACGGCATACGCTCCCGTAGGCGATGATATTTTTAATAAAAGGTCGATTCCTACTCCTACGTAAAAAGTTGTAAAAAATCCGAATCTGAGGTCAAAACTCCGAAAAAGTAACTTTAAAAGGTCGAAAATTCAATTTTTAATTGCTTTTTTTTTTTTTTTTTTTTTTTTTTTGTGACGTCAGATTTCACGTCAAAATGCGCAGAAACGCTTGCGCACAAACAAA
>NW_007402924.1:0-763 GCF_000475195.1 Diaphorina citri | reverse complement strand
TACCCTGAGCCGTGACTCCAGCATACCCTCCACACCATGCTGGAGAAGTCATAAAGATTTTTCCTCCTCATAAAAAAAGTGCCTCCCTTAGTCCTTTACTATTAATTCCCATTCATCATTAATCTTTTTACACTAGTAATGCCGCCACTCGTCGCTACTTTATTAAAGTAGCTACTCAATTGCATTCACGAGGCTCTAAGCACAGAGCCGAAAAAACTTCGACACAGCCGGAAATCGAACCCGGGACCTCCGGCGTGCAAGCTCCTAGTGTGATATTTGTGATATACACTAGGAACCTTATTATTATAACCTACTGAGATGGGTCAACCTACCTTCTTACTGGCATATATAGATCTACCTACCTACCTTCTTACTGGCATTGATAGGTCTTGTTCACGTACAAGTTTCTGACCCGTGACAACCTATTTTAACTTGGTTTCAGATATTTGATACTCTGAAATACCTTTCGGTTCACAATCCATTTTATATGGGTTCCAAATGGTATTTTCGGTGTAGTGCAGACGGTAATAGTTACCTATTTTTTTACTGATAGAATAATTTGTAAAAGAATACCTAAATGGGCCCTTGAAATATTAAATTTGACCTAAGCATACAACCTAAATTTATACCTGAAGGTGTGTCCACACATAGTCGACCGACCGTCGATCGATGTCGACTGAACTGTCCACTCTGCCTCGACAACAAAGACTCACCTCGTCGATCGATATCGATCCGATGGCCGGTCGACTATGTTTAGACAAAT
>NW_007402923.1:0-763 GCF_000475195.1 Diaphorina citri | reverse complement strand
CTTCTTCTTCTTCGTTTTTATCAGAACGCGAAACAAATTGAATTATCAGGGGTGTGCTTGTAGAAGGAAGCAGAGGGAGAGAAAGAGAAGGTAGACGAAAAAAAAGAAGAAGGCGGATTGAAACTGTAGTGTAAGTCTCATTTCGATAATAATAGAATAGTACCTCCCTATGTAGAGAATACTTCTTCATTCGTTATACGTTCAATCCAGCTAATCTTCATCATTCTTCTCCAACACCATGCCTCAAATGCTTGTATCCTTTTCTCTTTGGTCTTTCCCATCGTCCATGCTTCACTTCCATATAACAACACACTCCACACATATATTAAGTCTTCAACAATCTTTTCCTTATGCTTAGATCTATACTTCGGGATGGGATGTAAACAGGTTTCTCGAATGAAGAAGTATTCAGAAGAGTCGGAGAAAGAAGAAACCTAATGAAGAACCTGAAGAAAAGAAGAGCAACACTAATAGGACATTTGCTATCTTTTGAAAAGTAGTCTGGTAGGGTAGACAAAGAGGTAAAGGACTAGGACCTAAAGGTTTAACAGTTTAACACCTACATATGAATAATCACAAAATCCTTTCTTATTGCTCACCTAGACCATAAAAGGAATATTCCTACCAAATTTCAGCTTTCTATGTGTTGTGATTCTGGAGATAGAGCGATCAATGTGTGAATATGAAATGTGAATGAGTGAATGGATCTTGATTTTATAATATAAGATAATCAATAAAAAATCATAATATTCTATCCCTCCAT
>NW_007402922.1:0-763 GCF_000475195.1 Diaphorina citri | reverse complement strand
AAAGAGGATAAAAAAGTCAAATCACCTAACTCTCCAAGGAGGTCAAGCAGCTGTGGACTGCAAAATCTGACCAATGAATGATAAAAGAGGATAAAAAAGTCAAATCACCTAACTCTCCAAGGAGGTCAAGCAGCTGTGGACTGCAAAATCTGACCAATGAAAATAGTGAAGCTAAATTTTGAATAATCGACCAACATAGCACAACATTAGTGTGAACGGACCCTACTACCAATATCAGAGGGAATTTTTTTCAAATAAAAATCCCACGGATCCAGAAGGAACGGACCCTACTACCAATATCAGAGGGAATTTTTTTCAAATAAAAATCCCACGGATCTGAAGGAAAAAAAAATCGATTATAAAGTCAAATATCGATTATCCAGCTTTGTTTACCTTTTTTCTTATCAATCTTATCATATATCATTATTTTTTTATTTATTTTCCTTCTTTAATTTGCGAATAATTTGTGAAGAATTTGAAGAATGAAGAACTCTAATTTTCTCTAAGAAGAGTGTACCAAGTAAACACCATCGAAGACTCTACATAGAAGAAAGGAAACATATACATTAAAACCTTCATCTGAACAGATATCAGATATATACCATTTCAGCAAGACATTGTTACGGACCTCAACAACTATCCAAGTTTTTATATCTACTATCAATCAGTAATACCTATCTAATACCGAATATGAGGAACATCCACTATCTTTAGGAAACCACAGTATTACGGATGAGTCACTCAAGGTAAGAAGCAGATTTGA
>NW_007402921.1:0-763 GCF_000475195.1 Diaphorina citri | reverse complement strand
ACAGCCATGGGCAATATGCCTTTTCCTAATCCTAGGATCGATCAGAATTTAAAAATTCCTATAGCCGTTCAAAAGACAAAAGGCTACCTTACAGGGCTTTTGGGACATTCTGTATTTTCCCAATATCTTTCCGAGAAGCAAAGAAATTACGACCAGTCATCAAGGTCGTAATTTCGATGATTTCGGATTAGCCTTTGTACCTAAACAATCACATAATTAAGTACCTACAATGCTCTCAGATTTTTCAGAATTCATCGCTTTACATTATGTCCGGATAATATTCCATCCAATGACTACGACTTACTGAAAATTGTTCATATTACCTTCAATCACTCAACCGTTCCTACATTGATTTGTGCCACTGAGGTCGGTCAAATGTATATTAGTCGAGAAATTGGAGTACTCACCCAGTTAGGACCAAAAGTTCATTATAAAGCTATCACAGGCGTAGACATGAGTTGGCATAAGAATCGGGTTGTAAGTGTTAGCGAAGACCGTCAGTTGTGTGTATGGAATGCAAAGACAGGAGAATCTGAACTGTGCGAGAAGTACAACATGGATGTCATAGGAGTTACTATGGACCAGACAGGTAATGAACCATATTTTTTTCTAATCCCCGTCAATGGTGCCAGCATTTTCTAACATCATAATATGATCATCCAGCATCTGATCTGAGTGGGAATGACTTTTTACATATTTCATAAATAACGAAAAAGAGTGGGGGGAACGCCTCGACGACCCTACCGGAAAAAACAATAACTTT
>NW_007402919.1:0-764 GCF_000475195.1 Diaphorina citri | reverse complement strand
TATGTTAAGCTACGCCGAGGAAGGCCAATAAATGGATGGGTGACTTAAACATTATATTGGAAATAAAGGGAGAACGGGGTCTTGATTTTAAATCATTACATGAAAGTAAAATCAAAAAATCAAATCAAGAATAATAATAAAAACTGAATAATAAATAAAATAGGTAGGTACATAAATACTGATTTTCTTTACCCAAGATCGAAAAATTCCCGGAGGGACGGGCCCCGCTTGTTTTACTTTACTTATGCTATGGGAAGGAAAGTTACGTTCTTAGAACGGCTGGATTTCTCCTATCCTGTCCTCCTTCTCTCTTCGATTTCGGGATGATAAGACCTCCGTTAGAGTTCCTTTGTAGGTATCAAACCTTTTCAAGATCTTACGTTCTTTCTCTGGCAGTAGAATTCACCTTACCCCATGAGAGCCGAGGCCTACATCAAATTCACACCAAACTTGAACAAACCCTTCTCTCTTTTTCACTGACATCTCAGTCGCTTCACGTCAAAGTGCATCGGGGATTTGTCTATTAGTTAGAAAATAAAATTTCCTACTATTTTCATTATTATTTGACATATTTACTCAGTACCGGTCCGGAGTTAGAAGCGATTAAATTTTAGCAAGATCCAACTAAGAAGAAAAAAAAGTTCGTCTCTTATGGGTTACTTTGCTCGATTGACCACTAGCCACATGGGAATTGGTGATTCTCATGATTTTTTTTTATTATCTCAGAAAAAACTATAAAAATTAAAAAAAATATTGAGACTAAA
>NW_007402918.1:0-764 GCF_000475195.1 Diaphorina citri | reverse complement strand
GAGGAACGAAAACTGATGGACAACTTTGACTGTATTTTCGTTTCGGAAACGGAAATGGTTTTCATTGGAAAATGGACACTAGATTTTTTTTTCGATCTCCGATGGTTGTTAATGCGTCATCTTCGATCTAGAAAGGTTAACAACCATCGGCGCTATCAGGTACAGGCGCTATCGTGCCACATAGAGGCTGAACTAATCATCGTATTTTCCTTTGAATAAGAGGGGAATTGAGTCTCAATTTTCGAAAGGAAAATATTTTGTACCTTTTTATTTAGTATAATATTTTAGATCATTGAAAGTTCAACAATCTGCCACCACTTCCTAGAATCTATTCTTTTTCAATTCCCGGGCAAAAGCACATTTTCCTTTGAATAAGAGGGGAATTGAGCCTCAATTTTCGAAAGGAAAATATTTTGTACCTTTTTATTTGGTATATTTTAGATCATTCAAAGTTCAACAATCTGCCACCACTTCCTAGAATCTATTCTTTTTCAATTCCCGGGCAAAAGCACGGGGATGAATTTTAGAAGTTCTAAAACAATATTCCATGTCTCAACCGGGGATCGAACCTTAACTGTTTACCCAAGCAAAAGCACACCAAGCCACAGAAGTAGACACGAGTAGCACATACCAACATACGACATACATAATACCCGTATGTACATCAGTTTGCAATAGTTAGTACAGAGCAAAGCGTGATAAATCAAGATTATTAATAAAGATATTTTAATAGATCATAACATTACTAATATATAGACGGTGAA
>NW_007402917.1:0-764 GCF_000475195.1 Diaphorina citri | reverse complement strand
TCTGGCCAACAAAAAAATCGGACTACTTTAAGCACATTAGCTTCTTTGAGTTATTTTTTAAATACGATTAGCCTTAGGCACCTAAACTGGCGATTTATTTTTTAAATACGATTAGCCTTAGGGACCTAAACTGGCGATGTTTCAGAGTTTCAGTCAATAAAGAAATTAATGAAAAATACATAGACTTTAGGAAGTAGGTACCAGGCACCTGGTACCTACATACCTACTGTCAGGACAATTCAATTTCTTTAGAAAAGGCCTTTGTTTTAATAGGCGAGTCTGAAAAATCTTTTTAAGTCTCTTCAAGAAAAGACGTTGTTTACTTCTAGTTTATTTTATTTAATTAAGTAGGCAGCTAGTTACTCTGTCTTTATAGTTTAAAGACAAAAAGACGAAGTTCTTCCGTTTTTATTTATTAGATGAGACATGCGATAAGCTTTAAGCCTTAAACTTTGAGGTATTTTGTATTATCAACTTAAAGCTTGGACCTGATATTCAGACGAGGAGAGAATATGAGGAGAAGAAGGAAGAGGAAAGAGAAAATAGACAGGGAGGGCTAAAAAACAACGACATTTACTCCTACATAATTGAAAATTTTATTATTTGTGTTATACTTTATTGCTTTATTGACACAATCAATTTTAATATATTTCCTCACTTATCACGATTGTTGATAGATACAACTTGCTTACAACTTACAAAAGTAATTCAGGTTTACACTGCAACACAACAAAATGATTTACGAGTGAATAAAACAGACCCAT
>NW_007402916.1:0-764 GCF_000475195.1 Diaphorina citri | reverse complement strand
TTTTAGAACTGTCCGACTTACAGTTGAGAATTTTAATGTAATAGAAAGTCGTGTGATGTTCACACCAGATTTTTTTTTTTTATGGCCAGCCTATATTTTGCTCGGAAGGTAACAACACCTGCCTTGTAAGCGTTAGGTCGATTCCAGCCCGGAGTGAACTTTATCCTGAACGAATAAGGTTCGTTCTCGGAAGTATAATGGTTTCTTCTATTCTATATTCCAGCTTCTTTTCTCTTCTCTTCTCCTGTTTCCTCTCATCTCTTCTTTTCTCTTAATTCTCTCCTCTTCTCTTTTATTTTTGCCTTGTCTCTTCTCTCTCCTTCTTTTTCTTCTGTTCTATTCCTGATTCTGTGCTCCTCACTTCGCTTTCCAGTTACATTCCCTTTTTCCAACCAAAGAAGGGATTTCCATTTTTTGAGTGATAGTAGGTATTTATTTTTCATTTGCTATACCAATTCTCTCACAAGCACATTAAACATAAAGCTGAATCCTCCTCGAGTAAATCTTTTGTTGAATAGCTGAAGTTTGTGTGGACTAAAGAGGAAACAACTTAGGTCCATGGGGCATTTTCTTCTAAATCATTTTTTACTAACTTTATCCCAAATATTCTTCTGTTGCAGACCTCGCCACCTGCTTCACCACACCTCTCACCCACACCAATCTAGTCATTCGTCTTAAGTAACCATCGGACCGCGCTTCACCGCAAAAAAACTTCACCATAAAAACCAGCTAAGTGTTAGTTTTGAATTTTTTCTAGCCTGTAA
>NW_007402915.1:0-764 GCF_000475195.1 Diaphorina citri | reverse complement strand
GTGCGCGCTTGGAAATCAGGAGGTCATGGGTTCAAATCCCAGAGCAAGGTATGGAATTTTATCCTCACTTCTTTAAGAATTTGATAACAATATGTAGTAGTGCTTACTTCTGGGGTAAAGGGATTCGTTTGTCCTACTCGAGCAGTATGAATAAACACCGCACAATATGTATACTAGCGTTGCGTAGTTTCAACCAACTCAGCTCCTCAGTATTGTCCTCAACCCATCATTATAATTATGAGCGATAGTGGTGCATAAGTTGGACTGTATTAATTTCGGTGTATGAGGCATCTCCACCACTACAAAAATTCAACGAGCTGAATCTTTAGTGACAATGCATATTATCTAAGGGACTTTGACAATGGGTCCAAAATGTCCAAATCCAAGTGGTTACTTCTAAATACTTTGTATAACTATAAGGATTTTATAGTTTCAGTGCTGATATTCGTAGTCCCAAGGCTTTACTTGCTGGGCCCTAGAATAATCTCATGTTTGTCCTATATTCAACTCATATCTGTCCGAACTCTGAAGTTGGTACACATATACATTTATATACTACATACATGTACGTGTATTTCTAATTCTAGATGTAATTTTGTGCAATAGGCATCTCCACCAATTGCTTTTTAGTGGATCAAGGTTAATATTTCATCAATCTCTTACTCCTTTCCCCTGTAAGAAATGGCAGCAGAAAGAAGAACAAATGGTTAATTAGTTTATTTAATAGATGAAACATTTCATGTATTTATATTATATTTATTTTG
>NW_007402914.1:7782-10079 GCF_000475195.1 Diaphorina citri | reverse complement strand
TTTCAAAGCATTCTGAAGTTTGTGCGATTCTGTAAAACTTGCTCCAAAATCTCCGACAGCTGACTAGTGGTGGTTAAATCGAAGCCTTACTATGTGATCGGGATGTCAGGTTATTTGTCTGCAAAGAAAAGAAAATTCTGTTTATTAAAAATCATTTTGTAGTCTTTGATTTATCTTGGTTAGACCAGTGCTTGCATGATATCAGTTCTATGACATATAGGTCACCACTATAATGACTAGGCGAAAGGGACTTTTTAGTCTCACTCGAGCAGGATAAACAAGATATATTCTATCATATATTATATTTAAGTGGTGCTCGTCAACTTCTTGGTCATATGTACCAAAGGTATATTCTATTCTATTCCCTGTAAGAATTTTAATAAAGGGACTTTTTAGTCTCACTCGAGCAGAATAAACGAGATATATTCCATCATATATTATATTTAAGTGGTGCTCGTCAACTTCTTGGTCATATGTACCAAAGGTATATTCTATTCTATTCCCTGTAAGAATTTTACCTGGGTACATTGGTTACATTGACTTGTAAAGCGGCACCACCAAGGTAACACTTCACTATCACACAACAATCAGCCCCATCTCACCTGTACATTGAAACAATTTTTGCATGTAAATAAAATGCAAAGCATCGTTGGTTGCCAAAGTTAAATTGAAGGCGCCTCCCCAGGGTCGAGCGGGGACCTAGAAACGAAAATTTTCGCACGAATCCCTGCCAAAATGATAACACACTTTTCGCTCGAACAATGTTCGCTATTGTGCCGGGTCAGGGTGTGGATTTCGGCTCCGATGTTGCTGACATTGACTGGTCAAATGAGAAATCGCCCGTTAAGATGAACCAAGAGGCAAGAAGACAGTATGTTCATACTTCATATGAATCGCCTGTGAAGATGGCTAAGAATAATGGACGAACTCGAACTGAAAACAAGAAGACCACGAGGAATATGAAGGATTAGCTCGCGAAATATGATATTCGAGGATACGGACATACACGAAGGCTTTTTGCGGGGTTAGGAAGAAGAGGGAGAAAAGTACTTGGACAACAAGTCAGAGCTTGGTAAAGAAGTTTTATGCCCTGACCCTTTTAGCTGTGACTAGCACGAACCCAACAACTCTCTCCTAGCCTTAAATTACTAGAACTACTCGCTGATGGAAAGATATCACTCAAGTTGCTTGTGGTGAGAACTCAGGACCTCAGGGAGTGACTCCGACTTACGTGGGCGTAACCGATAGGGGCGTAAACTGTAAAGCTTAAGCTCTGCGTTTTGTAGGCCAAACCAGCTCTTGGCCACGAAAGTTGATTACTCTTTGACCGAGTCAGGACAGTTCAAACAGCATCAAACCTAGAGTTTCCTTGATCTCCATCTTTGTGAGTGACCAAATAAGAAGGCTAGTACGGGATTAAGATATATGATTTGTTCCGTCATAGAGCACGAGCATACACTTATTTTTCAAGTATTGTTCTGTTCCCCAAATTGTTTTCAGCTGTCCATTGTTAGATTGTTAAGAGATCTATCTTAAAACACACTTGGCATCCTTTTCAGTCACGGAATCACGACTACGTTCGTTTTCTGAAAGTAAGTTATAGGAGATCTTTTTTCAAGTTCTGAGGAAGTGGGCATATAGAAATTGCCTGTTTATGTTTACGTAGTCTTGGTTTTTAGTTTTGCCTGTTTCAAGGTTTGAAAGTCTCACGTTCCTTACATGATGTAAAGTCGAAAACCTATCTGAATGCAACGATTGAAAGCAGACACGATTTTTTATTAAATATTTATGATTCCCTTTATTAATTAATATCAAGACTAAACTTTTTCCCATCAAAGATAAAACAAGAAGTCGGAAATTTATTTGAGGTTTCAACCGATAAGGTTACGAGTTATATATCTGTAACAAGTTTAACTGAAAGAGAGAGTCCTCCACTAATAAACAAAGAACTCGGAGTGAAAACTGGGTTTAAAAGGGAAATTCCGCGAAAAACTGGATTTAAACTTAAAAGGGTCTAAGTTATAAAAAAGCGAAGTTACATAAACTAACAGATTGTGGGAGAGGGTGGTTAGAAAGAGATTAAATAAAGTGGTCACAAATCCTTTAAATCTATTTCTTTCAAATGAATGCTCATAAGAAGAAGGCAGCCTGTACTAACCTCCACCAATTTAACTTGAGACTTTTCGTTTGTTTTGTTTGTGGCTAATCATTGAACACCACGTCTAAAAAAAGTTGGCAAGACAGAGTTTTTTTGTAGTCCATCTTAAATTTATCTCAGTAATTGAGCAATCACTCAA
>NW_007402914.1:0-2368 GCF_000475195.1 Diaphorina citri | reverse complement strand
TTTTCCAGCTAAGTTACCCAAATGGTTCGGCGAGCGTCCCGGCAAGAAGAAGGACGCCCCAGAATCCCCGGAGGAAGAGGAGGTGAAGAGAGATGATGAGGAGGAGGAGAACCCCATCTACCTGAAGATCTCTGACGACGAAGAGGAGAAGGAGGAAGAGGTAAGAAAGAGAGAACATAACGAAAGAAATGTAAGAAATAGAGAAGATATGAAAGAATGAGAGAAGGGAAGGAATATTTCATTCGATTTAAACTGAATAAATGAGTAAAATAGAAAATTCAATAAATTCAAATGAACAGTCAATCAAATCAATCAATTGGAGTCAATAGTAATCAAGCGTGTTAGGAGACGCGCAAATGTCAAGAGTTCGAAGCGACCGACACCCGGCTTAAATTGAGACGAAAAAGATTTTAAAGGGTTTCGGCATTTTCATTTTACTAACAGTAATTTTAATCTTCATTCAGCTTAGTTCCCTATTAGAAAAGAATAGAATATAACTTGTTTATACTGCTCGAATAAAACTAAAAGGTCCCTTTTCCCCAGCCCCAGCAGTTAAACAAGGTCTTGTGTATTTTACATGTAATGACACAGTTCAGTTTTTAATTTCATTTATGATTTATTTGCTCAGGTCGAAGAAGAGGAAGAAGAGGAGGAGGAGGAGGAGGAAGAAGAAGAAGAGGAGGAAGAGGAGGAGGAGGAGGAGGAGGAGGAAGAGGAGGAAGAAGAGGAAGAATAAACAGCCAAGGTAAAGTATGAACTTATTTAATACGTATACCGTTTTTATTCCGTGATGAATTGTTCATAAATGTCGTATATAGCTAGAAACACTACTATCACGTCCTGTGAGCTCATGGAACGTGACAGTAGTGTGTTTCTACCTTAACTTTCAGACGAGACAGTCTGTCTAATTTTGATGAAATTTGGGAGAAATGTTCAACACATAAAGGAAATTTTACCATTGAATATTGAATCCTGGGTTTGGTCGTATCTTTGGGGGCCCCGTAGGGATCTTTTTTCAGTGTGAGGTCTGCAGTTCACTGAACAACTAAGTAGATCTGCATTGAGATTACAATCAAAATAAACGCTTATTAATTTAGACTGTATTGAATTTCTTACAGGCTAACAACTAACTGGACAACACTCCACCAATGCCTCGAAAGCCTCGAAACACCAATCAGAATTCTGCAAACCCGAAACGAGCTTTCAAACGAAACAAAGAGAACCCAAGTGTATGTCCTATTCCATCAAAACAACCTTGTGTCACCGTGTCTTGTCATTTTATCTGGACCTAAAATGTAACAAACGACAAAACATCTGTTTTAACATCATGTACTTATCATACTTTACACCATGTGAAGATTCCATGTTATACACCTGTATAACATCAAGGACCCTGATATCTTTTATAAAGATGATTTTTACAACAAATTAACTAAAAAAATAACTTACCTACCCCCCTCATCCCTACCTTCGTTATTTCGTGTTTGAAAAGTTCAATGTATTACCTACCTATGTCTTCTTGTATACCTACCTAATAAATTTAAGTTTAAGTATTTAATTTATTTATTTAAACACTATTGAAATAAAACACTTTATTTTATTAGTTTAATTAAGAGGCGGTGGATTTTATTTCGAATGTTCGTTTTGAAAAGCAAGAAACTTTAGAGCACGGATAGAGTGGTTCTAGTAACTGGGACGAAGGAAATCTTGAACACAGGTTGCTCTTGCCAAATGCGGCTTCCGGTTTTTCTAAGTTTCTAGCGGACAATTGGTCTACAGTTCACACTATGGTCGCATCCTTACATCAGAGAGGAGGATATATTGAAAAGCAAGAAACTTTAGAGCACGGATAGAGTGGTTCTAGTAACTGGGACGAAGGAAATCTTGAACACAGGTTGCTCTTGCCAAAATGCGGCTTCCGGTTTTTCTAATTTCTAGCGGACAGGTGATCTACAGTCCACACTATGGTCGCATCCTTACATCAGAGAGGAGGATATTCCTCTCTGTCCATTATGAAATGGATCAACTCACTCATAATTTTAACCCAGGAGACATGTGGTTTTCATTTCACCAATCGACGCTATTTTTTTTACCTATTTAGGGAGGTGCTGTTCTGGCACTAGCAGGACTAAAAACCATGTGATTTAAAGAAAAACGAGGAAGAAACGGTCCTAATATAGGACCGTACAAATAAGTTTGGAGTCCTTATACTGACAATACTGATACATACCTTCATCGAATGGTGACTCCAAGGGTTTGGGCAGCTAGGAGGGCAATTTTCTCATGCAGGTCATTGACCTCAGTTTGGGTCAAAGTCTTCTCCAAATGTCTATACACGATTCGATAGCAGTGGCTGACCTTGCCTGAC
>NW_007402913.1:0-764 GCF_000475195.1 Diaphorina citri | reverse complement strand
CTCTCTCTCTCTCTCTCTCTCTCTCTCTCTCTCTCTCTCTCTCTCTCTCTCTCTTTCTCTTTCTCTTTCTCTTTCTCTCTCTCTTGTGAACTTGTGAAAGACGAGGATGGAGAATTATGAAAATGAATTACCCTGACAAAATGTTTGCCGCACACTACCCACTTCTCCTGAGGGAACAATTTTGTTATCTCGCGCCACCCACACCCATCCTGGTGGAAAGGAATTGAATTTTTTTATCTACACTCCTCTTTTGTCTCCTCCTCCTCCTCCTTCGTTCTTCAACTCCTCTTCCTATTCCATGCTACACTCGTTATACCTTCTTCGCTTTGTCTGGTTTCCTAAGACCCAAAAAGGTATCCATTCACTTGAGTCTGTGCAAGCGTTGTTCACTAGACGTCTCTTCCACAGGCTCAATGGTTTCTACCCAGCATATCCTGAGGGCATATCTTACTCTGATCTACGTGAAAACCTTTGGAGGCATCCATTGAAAACAGACATGAAATCCAATCCCTACTCACCCTTTATAAAATCATCTCTGGTCAAATAGATTCAATGGATTTGGTTGGCAGTATTCACTTTAAAATCCCATGCAACAGAACCAGAACCTATAATCCGATAAACTTCTTTGAAATTCCTTCCCACAGCCATTCTGACCTATCACTTTGCCAGGCATTTTTCTTCGACCTATCTCTTTGCCAGGCATTTTTCTTCGGCATTCGTCGACGTCCCTCTTTGTTCTTCTGATTTTCAGTTTTCTTTGTCCA
>NW_007402912.1:0-764 GCF_000475195.1 Diaphorina citri | reverse complement strand
GTAAATCAGAAAAATCAATGAACGAACCTAGTTGAGAATCAAGTACAAAGACGGTTCAAAAGTACATGGAAAAATACTATCAGGTAATCATTTTCCTTGACCTAGGCAAGGCAGAACATTTTTGAGCTTTTGCAAAACTAAAGTCTTGAATAGCGGCCGAGCCGTACATTTCTCGAGGTTCGTCCCAAGGAGACTTTTGATCCACATTTTATAAAGAACCTCTCTGCAAAGTTTGAATGACTTGGGCCGAAAACTAAAGTCTTAAGAAGAGTGAACATTTTTGAGCTTTTGCAAAACTAAAGTCTTGAATAGCGGCCGAGCCGTACATTTCTCGAGGTTCGTCCCTAGAAGACTTTTGATCTACATTTTATCGAACCCGCAACCTAGTAATAACAATAAAATAGAGAACTAATTTTACAGTACTTAAGCAACTGCCTAGTGGCGATTATTGAGATATTAAGGCCGACTGCGGTTAATGCCACTTGCATTAGGGTAATACCCTGAGAATAAGCCATAGTGTACACAGTTAGGTTGTATTATTATTGCAATAGCATTGTGTACAACTGTACACAGTTAGGTTGGATTTAATATTGTTTGATTGTGTACAGACTGTAAGTACGGTATATGTCTCTACTTACTATTGGTTTTCATTTATTTATGTTCAATATTGCTAGTTTATTACTTTCCTTATTGTTGTGTATGATGGTGGTTTCGAACCAGTGTATTTCGGTTTTCCAATATCCAATATTGGCTAGAGTGAATTG
>NW_007402911.1:0-764 GCF_000475195.1 Diaphorina citri | reverse complement strand
AAAGGTCTACACTGAGATTTATGGATATGTACGAGACTGGACGTTAGGTGTAATTAATTAAAAGGGAGCGAAATAACGGGACCTCAGGGAAGAGGGGGAGAACGGAAAAAATCCCTGAAAAATCCCAGTAAAACTGAAAATGTAAAGCTATTCCTCCCTCTTATTCGTTCTCTCACATTCTCCCTCGGTCCCTCCCTCTCTCTCTCTCTCTCCCTCTCTTTCTCTTTCTCTCTCTCTCTCTCTACCCCTCTTTCTCTCCCTTTCTCCCTCTTTCCCTCTCTGTTCTTTTCCCCCTGACAAGTTAGTCTCACTGGTAACAGGCACATTTCTCCCTTTTCAAATCTTCCTCTTTTTGTTCCTTCTATTCTTACTTTCTCCCACTACTACTCGGTTTTCTTCCTCCTTTCCTTTCTTTCCTTTTTCTCTTCTTCCTATTTCTTTTCATTCTCCTTCTTGTTCGTTTGCTCCTCCTCCTCTCCTTCTTCTTCTCTTTTCCTTCTTGTTCGTTTGCTCCTCCTCCTCCTCTCCTTCTTCTCTTTTCCTTCTTGTTCGTTTGCTCCTCCTCCTCCTTCTCTCCTTCTTCTTCTCTTTTCCTTCTTGTTCGTTTGCTCCTCCTCCTCTCCTTCTTCTTCTCACCTTCTTTCTCTCCGCTCTCCTCTTTATTACTCTGCCTCTGTGTCTTCTTTTCCCCCTTTCCTTTTCTTATTCCTTCGTCCCCCTCTTTCTCATCCTATACGTATGACTCTGTCTATGTACATGTAGTA
>NW_007402910.1:0-764 GCF_000475195.1 Diaphorina citri | reverse complement strand
TTTTTTACAAATTTCATCAAGTAAGTTGCCATTCCCAAGAATCTTTGAAGTTCCAATTTACAAGTGGGAGTTGGGAATTTAGAAATGGCTTCAATTTTTTCTGGATCAGGAGCAATACCTTGGGAGGACAATACATGGCCAAGGTATTTGATTTTTTCCACAGCAATTTGGATTTTATCCTTGTTGAATTTCAAATTCTCTTTCCTGGCAACTTGAAACAGCTCTCTGATTTGATTCAAATGTTGTTGCTCATTTTGAGAACCAATGATAATGTCATCAAAATAAGGATTTATATTTTCATGTTTGGAGAAGATACAGTCAATTGTACTTTGGAATGCTTCAGCGGCACAACTTAAACCAAAAGGCATAACACAGTAACGATATCTTCCATACTTTGTAATAAATGTTGTAAGGTAGGAACTGTCTTCATCAAGAGGTATATGCCAGTATGCACTTTTGACATCAAACAGAGAGAATATCTTGCTATTCACCAATTTGTCAAACAAATTATCCACACAAGGAATTTCATAGTGAGAACGTTTGATGGCTTTATTGAGGGGACGAGGATCCAAACAGATACGCAGCGAGCCATCTTTTTTCTCCACCAAAGTCACACCATTAACCCAATCAGTAGGTCTATCAACTCTTTTGATAATTCCATTTTCTTCCATTTTCATTAACTGTTCTTTGAACTGTTTCTCTTTAGAAAGCGGAATCTTTCTTGGTGCTGCCACATGAGGTTTAACAGATTCATCAATGCATAT
>NW_007402909.1:0-764 GCF_000475195.1 Diaphorina citri | reverse complement strand
TGGACATTTCATTCAAGGATTTAGAAGATAATTTAGGATAAAACTTACCATTTTGAAAAGATTTCCTTCGAATTCTTTCTCAAAAATTTTACCCCTCCGGATGAAAAGTTTTGTTTTTGTTTACGTTTTGAGATTTTGAGAAGTGTCCATGTCCAGTGTTGCCAACTTCGAGAATGAAATGAAAAGTTTTGTTTTTGTTTACGTTTTGAGAAGTGTCCATGTCCAGTGTTGCCAACCTCGACCATTTTACACGCACGAAAAAAATCCCTCCATAACTATTAAAAATTCCCTTCAGAGTTTTTTTTCCCTCCCTGTCTGTTGCATCATGACTTTTTTGAAGGGGTAAGAACGAACGAAGCGAGGTTCAAGTTGACAATTTTTCACATTGTTCCGTGATAACTATACTCTCGAACAGATTTGTCAATAGAACAGTTGCGCTTACGTGGGTGATGTTTCTAAGTAAAAGAGCAGAAAAAATGAAGAAAAATAGAATTTTCCTTTTTCTTCTACGACTTCTAGATCCGCTCGAGATAAATCGATTTGAAAAATACCGCTAAATCTTGAACTCTGACGTCACGGCATACGCTCCCGTACACAATGACGTCACATCAAATGTCCCGAGCAAAGCTCCCTCGCAGGCAACACATAAATGTGTTTGATACGTTTCTGCGCATTTCTTTCTGCTTCTCTGCATACTGGCGCTACCTAGCGGACGAAAAAGACAACTGCCTGAAGTCTGACGTCACACATCTTTGAAGTCTTTC
>NW_007402908.1:0-764 GCF_000475195.1 Diaphorina citri | reverse complement strand
ATGTGGTGGACACGGACCCGTGATGTGGTGGACACGGACCCGTGATGTGGTGGACACGGACCCGTGATGTGGTGGACATGGACCCGTGATGTGGCGGACACGGCAAGTAAGTGGGTTCAGACCATGGGCTAAAAATATCCTCTTTAAGGGTGCCATACTGATCACAGCGACTTGGTCGCTCTACCGGGCAGCTGAGCGACCGATTCTTGCTGATTTCTATGTTTTAAGTACCCAGATACTTACCGAAGCAAGCTTCCGGTTCGGCAAACAGTTGAAGTATAGTCGATCCAGATGAATATGAGAGCAATGAGTCATCAAAAAAGTAGGCTACGTTCAAAATCTTTGAAAGAAGTTACATTGCACAGTACTTCCTCCCACATTGCGCAGTGATTCAACCTCTTTTAAAGAAGGTTACAGATCCAAGCTACCTCTGCTTTTTAAAAGAGAAAGTTTATAAAAATAGACATTTACCTTAATTGCAACAAATTCAAGGAATTATCGCATTCTGATTGGTTCCTTCATTTTGGGTCGATGACTCCTTGCTTTCATATTCATGTGGACAGACTATAGTATCGCTCCGAGAGCAGTATGATCGAGCGCGAGTTCTATGTTTTCAGATTATCTTAATGAAAATTAGAGAACCTCTTGTAGAAACAGTTGTAGAAAAATGTGAAAAAATCCCGCAAAGAAACGTATTTGTAGTTCCTAGAATAACTTCACTCCAAAACATAAGAATGAAATGCATTTGCAGACATAACGTGTTT
>NW_007402907.1:0-764 GCF_000475195.1 Diaphorina citri | reverse complement strand
CTTTGGCTAGAGCCAGTATAGCGTATAGCTAGCGCAGCTTAGGATACCTCAAGGTACCACAACACAGGACAAGTTGGCGAGTTTAGGCATCCCACACACGCACATAATAGATGTTTACGAAGTACCTAACAAAACACATATGCGACGAATCAAAACATATTCAGATAAATCCGATGAATGCAATGATGAGTTGATGAGAGATAATCCAACATATGACCAAGGAATAACAAAGACATGACAAACGAAACAAAGGTATGACAAAAGAATAACAAAGGTATGACAAATGAAGGACAAGAAAATCGTGAACAGTTGGACACATTGGCAAGTGGAAGCATATAAGGAAATGCTGAGGACATAAATCTGGCAGGGTACTTTAAGTGGGTGATGCACTTGTCGTCAAAAGAACAAGGAAAAGTGTAAAAATGACAAAACATTTGGAATTGGAAGAAAAAAAGGTGCTAAATGATAAAGGAGAAAATCGATATCATAACTTCTGCTGCAAGGCCCCATCATAACTTCAGCTGGAAAATCAGTATTATGAAGACATTGGAAAAAAAAAGGAAATAAGAAAGCCACGAATAAGTTGACTGGTCTTACACCAGTGTAAACCAGTTAACTTTAACTTATTCATGAAGGTTCATAAAGTAAGTCCTTTGCACCTGAAGAACCATCGGCATCGTAAAATTCAAACTGAACATCATCCTTACAATCTTACAAATCCTAATACAAAGTTAAAAGCCCCAGCTCAATTCCTACACCACTAA
>NW_007402906.1:0-764 GCF_000475195.1 Diaphorina citri | reverse complement strand
TTGATCAACAGTGCCATCCCAGCGTGGAAGTCTTCTGATATAGGTTTCTAGGATTGTCTTTTGTATATGGTCATATTTTTTGTTCTTCATAGTATGTTGTTTTCTTCGTAATGCCATCCCAGCGTGGAAGTCTTCTGATATAGGTTTCTAGGATTGTCTTTTGTATATGGTCATATTTTTTGTTCTTCATAGTATGTTGGTTTCTTCGTATAAGTATGTCTATTTAGTTGAGTGTCTTAGGACTCTCTTCAGTTTAGTTTATTTAGTTGAGTGTCTTTTAGTTTATCAGTGGCATCCTGTTGTGGAAATGATATCTTTTTACTTGGTGCTTCAGTTGTGTCAATCATTTTGAGATGGTTGTTGTCTTTTAGACGCATCATGTGTTCTCTTCTGATTTCTGAATGTCTTCTTTAGATAGGTATGTTTTAGATTTCCGTTCGGATCTTCGATGTCTTTGAATCTTTTCCTTTCAGATCTTTGACATGTCTTTGTTTTTTGTGTGAATATCTTTATCCTTCAGATCTTTGTTTAATGTATCTTTAAGAACTTTGATACTATCTATTACTTAGATTATGTCAAATTTATCCTTTGGCTACGAGTATTTTGATAACTATTGCGGTTTTTTCTTTCATGGTTTTTGGCCAAACCCTGGAATTAATCTTTCCAAAATAAGAATCCTTTATTAAGAATCCCTTTGTTTTCTGGTGATGTTTTTTTTTTTTTTTCTTTTTATGTACAAAACATGGTTTAATAATAAAGTACAC
>NW_007402905.1:0-764 GCF_000475195.1 Diaphorina citri | reverse complement strand
TCTCTTCCTTGTGAGGACAAGTGAGTAGCTACTTTAATCGAGTAGCGACCAGTGGCGGCATTACCAGTGTAACAAGATTAGTGAAATGTGGAAATTGATTGGAAAGGAGCCATTTAGTAATGCTGTGATATCCACAAAGGTTTTGAAAAAGCTCTGCTTTAAAACAAATAATTCGAGATTTTTCATAGAGGTTTGATAGAGGGAATTGTAACTTCCAAGGCCTCATCGTTTCGATAGCGAAGAGAAAAGGTGGACGTGATAGTAGAAAGCCAGCCGTTCTGAGAACGAACCTTATCTGTTTAGGATAAAATCCACCCCGGGTTGGAATCGAACTCGCGACCCAGCGCTTTCAAAGTAGACGCGCTACACTGCAAGCTAACTAGGCTGGCTCATGATTTGACGAATTATGATTTAGTAATAGAATAGAATAGAATAGAATATACCTTGTTTATCCTGCTGGGATAGGACTGAAAAGTCCATTTTCCCCCGCAGTCTATTTTGGTATTGGTACAGGTAGGGCCATCGGCTTTAATAAACGCCCTTGGTCACTGCGACCTGGTTAGATCTTTTGTGACACCCCCGCAGTCTAACCAAGGTCTTATACCTATATTTTGACGAGTAGTAAGTAATTATTCAACCTGGATTCTAAGTACACCAGTAGATCGGCATACTGTATATGGGTTTAAAGCTTCCCCTTCTGAAAACCTCCACACACCACTGGGCCATAAAACCCTCGAAGAAAAGTTACACTCCGGAACAAAATT
>NW_007402904.1:0-764 GCF_000475195.1 Diaphorina citri | reverse complement strand
AGAGGATTTTAGAAAAGAGAAAGGACTTAAGAAGAAATGCTCCAAAGTAATTTTCTTCCTCACCATCAGAGGGCTATAAAGATGGCAAAGGATTTTAAATCAAAAATAGGTGCGTACAAAAAGGAACATGTATACTTCTGGAAAAACACTGTCCTAAGACCTTCTACACTTTTAGGAAAACTGACCACTCCTCCAACAGAAACTGAATTGAATGGAGCAGTGGTCAATTTTTCAGTGGTCAGTTTCCCGAAAGGAAAATACACATCAGCTAATGCCACTGCAGAGTTTATACACCCGGTAAAGAGACCCACATAATGACTACCACGAAAGAGTCATGAGCTTATCAGCAGAGGCAAGATACCCCATTCGTGTTTTGGCCACTGGAAAAGGATATCAGTTTAAAACGCCTTGAAATTGAAATGAATACTATCCAAAATAATCCGCATGTATCGCCAAAACTCATTTCTTGTAAGATCGATCTCTCTCCTCTTTTTGCTTTCACAATTTTGCATCTTTCTTGACTTTTTAGTGTCTCCTTTTTACAGATTATAAGTAGCTGTTTGGCCACGCAACAAACTACATGTAAATGTACTAAACTTTTTTGGTAACAACAAAAAGCTCATGTTGTTAACTTCTACATATTTGGTTTTCTAGTTGCTCTATTTTAGATTTCAACGTTCCTTATGGGTATTGAAAATGTGGTCGTCTTCCGTTTGGTGGACAGTCGGAACGTTGAGACCTAGATCTTTCAGACCATGTGACAG
>NW_007402903.1:0-764 GCF_000475195.1 Diaphorina citri | reverse complement strand
TGTACCTACATACCCACGTCGGCTTTTTCTTCGAAATCTTGACGTTCCCCGCGTTTCCCACCTACCACACGCTCCTACCACATATATCTAATTCTCGCCACAAAAGGATGGGTATCTCGGTTATGAAATGATACACATATTTTTGAAAGCGGGAAACTTTCCTCTCAAATGAATTTTCAGAGAAATAAATGACACAAATTCAGACTAAAAGTAAAAGCTTTTTCTGTGCCGCTACAATGATTTTCTTTCCAGATTTCTGTTTGTAGGTAACATATCGAGAAAATAAGACCTCTGCCACATATGACTAAAAACTTGGGTATGAGTACCTAGCGGTAGGTACATTTACACAAATATTTAAAGGAACAATTTTTTCTCATTATCTACATTTCAAGTTCAATAGAGCTGTTGGTGGCATCATAGGGCCCTTGTTCCCGATTTTCGCAGTTTATGAACCATTAGTGTATAACTAAAACCACTCTATAACGCCCCTGGAAAATGGAGTCGTCTTTCGCCTCCCTAAATTTCCGTCCCTGCTTTCCCTTCTCTCCTGAGATAATAGGCATTCTAGATATAGCAATCTTGATGCTTCAGTATGTGAAAACGGGAACAGTTGGGAGTTCAAAGAGGGAATTTCTGGATTCCCTTTACACATCTACTCCCACCCCCTCATTAGTAAAAGGCATTGTTCCTTAGGGATGCCTAGCTGTCTCTAACAGTGGCACAGTAAACGCTTTGTTTATACATATGTAGATATAGGTACCTAC
>NW_007402902.1:0-764 GCF_000475195.1 Diaphorina citri | reverse complement strand
TTTCTTTCTAATTGCCTTGTTTTATTGATAATTAGTGTATTAACGGTTGGAAAATACTATTTGGGTACTTGCTCAAGGCGAATGTTACCCGTAAAAGTTGACACCATTGGTGTTCATCTGTTTTCTACCTGGTTCTCATTTAAATATTTCTTTTAAATAATTGCCAATTTCCAGTTTGCAACTTTGTAGGATTCAAAAGGAGATGATTTTCGCACGAAGGAAGGGTTTGGTTTGGTGTTGGATTTCTTTTAAATAATTGCCAATTTCCAGTTTGCAACTTTGTAGGATTCAAAAGGAGATGATTTTCGCACGAAGGAAGGGTTTGGTTTGGCGTTGGGTGAAAGATGACAAGAATATACCATTGAAATATCAAGAATTATTTGTACATATTTTAATTTCTGTCTTTACTAGAGATTCAATCTTCTATTACCTACATAATTTTACCTTCTGTTATTTAAATTTAACATTGATTTTCACGCATATCGACAAAACCGATTTACATTTTCCAACCATTGTTCACCTCGGGAGTTTTCCACACGATTTCAATAATAACTCCCGAGATACCCACCTTACCTCCGTAATATAAAATACATTCTAGACCCCATGCCTGGGAAATTGGAAGCGGATTTTGTATCTCGGCACACTTGAGCTTGTATCGAGAGACAAGAGCATACTTCCTTTTTACCAAGGTAGAGAATTCTCAAACGAGAGAGCAGAGAGAGGAAAAAAATACAAAAATTCTCCTAAATAATATCATTTCAAGT
>NW_007402901.1:0-764 GCF_000475195.1 Diaphorina citri | reverse complement strand
ATTTTGTTTATTCAATTAGACTGTCGATGTGACTTTGAGCTATGATTTCATTCTCCAGATAGCTCTATAACTCTCAATATTTGCTTTGACAATATCTGGGCACTAACTTCTCTGGTTTGCAAACAATGTCCTCAAGCTATTCAAAAATTCTGATCTCATTTCACCTTTATGTCTATGTAGGTAACCTATTAGGTAGGTATGTAGGAATTTGCTTTTTCTGACACAATTTTTCCCCCGTGTTCAAGGTCCATGGACAAAAGGCGTTGGCTCGTGGCAGGGGTCGTAGTTTGTGGCGTTTTATGACCGTACCTAATCTATTTGATTGCTCTGATATCGCTAATCTAAGTACGAATACCTAGACTCCTAGAGTATCCCTCCCTCCATTTAAAAATGGTCCTGACAGACTTATGAGACTTACCTGTAAGCCGTGGTGCAGTAGAATTTTCTGTAAGTCTGTTTCAAGTTTGAAATGACAAGAAAAATGACACATTGTAGTGATGATCTCAAGCTGAAATCGGAAATAGGTACCTACTTTTCATTTCTCTTCTGAATTGTTTACTCCTTACTCCTCGGAACCTTCATAGGGAAAACATGTACATCAGACGTGGTATATATGAATTCAAATTTGGGGGAAAAAAATCTTTGAAAGGGCCTTCAAAGGAGCGCCAGCGGGTGGTGTAAAAAATTATCACTTACCTTCTGTCTCTCATTCGCTTTTGTGTTCCTCCTGTCCCTCGTATTGTTCTGTACAGTGACATCATCCT
>NW_007402900.1:0-764 GCF_000475195.1 Diaphorina citri | reverse complement strand
ATAAGTTGACAAAGTTTCATAGCAATCGGATGAGCGGTTTGGCCAGGCATAAAGTTCGAACAAACACACACAAACAAACAAACAAATATTCATTATTTGTAGCTTAACAAAAACGAACCGGAAAATAGCCTATATTGCCTAAAACCTTCACGGGATTGCAAGCAATAAGTTGACAAAGTTTCATAGCGATCGGATGAGCGGTTTGGCCAGGCATAAAGTTCGAACAAACACAAACACACACACACACACAAACAAATATTCATTTTTATATACTAGATATCAGATTTCTCCTTTCTCCTCTATCTTCTCCTCTTCCTACAGTTAATTTTCCTCTTTTTCCCTCTGTTCCTCTTTCTCTTCTTCCTTGCTTCTTCTCCTCCTCCTACTTCTCAATACTAAATTATTTCACTCGGTCTCTTTCTTAAGTTGACAAAGTTTCATAGCAATCGGATGAGCGGTTTGGCCAGGCATAAAGTTCGAACAAACACACAAACAAACAAATATTCATTTATCAGATTTCTCCTTTCTCCTCTATCTTCTCCTCTTCCTACAGTTAATTTTCCTCTTTTTCCCTCTGTTCCTCTTTCTCTTCTTCCTTGCTTCTTCTCCTCCTCCTACTTCTCCTCAATACTAAATTATTTCACTCGGTCTCTTTCCCTTCCTCCTATCTCTCTCTCCTCTTTCTAGTCCATCTCCTTCTCCTCCTCCATTCTCCTTTTCCTTCTCCTCAATATTAAAATATTTTACTACGCCTCTTTCTCCTT
>NW_007402899.1:0-764 GCF_000475195.1 Diaphorina citri | reverse complement strand
GGGGGGGGGAAACGGTTTAGTACCTAGACTTTATTTCTAAGATACTCGTATACATAGGTAGGTAGATAGATTTTGAAGGTATCTATCTATCTACATGAAGTACCTAGGATAATAACACCAAAGTCTAAAATTGAGTAATTGAGAAAGCCTAAAGTTACGCCCGCGAAGTCCCGGTCTAATCGTTCATTTGGTTTACCACTGACGGTAATTTGGTTACCCATCGGGCTGTGGCCATTGTACCATAACGCAACTTTTGTGCCCAATATGGACAACTTGCCCGTATATGGACAATTGGCTCGTATGGGGATCTAGGGCAGTTGTTGGGCAAGAGGTTCCATATTTCCACTTATAATTCTTAAACAATCTTCAACCGAAAAATTAATTAAAGAAAGAGAATTATTTGGGTTCTTTTTTGATTCAATTACTGAGTCATTCCACTGAAGGAGGTACATACTCGTAAATATACGTATACATATTTTCAATTGTTGAGTTAATTAACTGAGGGAGTTATTTTCGATTAAGGAATTAATTCACAGAGGGAGTTATTTTCAATTAAGGAGTTATTAAATCTCACACTCACAGGATCTGAGACCTGTGGCCAACTTGACCACCGGGGTGACCACAATGGGGACACCCCCTAAATACCTATTTGTTTTAGTAATGGACCGCTTAGGTGATGACGTTATGTGGGCTATTTTGGCCACAAAAATTGAGTGATTGGTTCACTAATTAGGTCAAACTTCCATTTCATTGGTCTCCAAAGA
>NW_007402898.1:0-764 GCF_000475195.1 Diaphorina citri | reverse complement strand
CAGGAGCACATATCGCCAAACCACCAGATTCATCAGGTCGATGCAAATGACGTCACAGAAAGGCAAATTATTATTAAATTACCTACTAGTGGCGAGTCGTGAGATTTTCAAAAGGAGAAGCTATAAATCTGTTTACAGTAGGTCCCATAAGCCAGCCCTCACAACTGCTTTGAATGGATCGAATTTATCTGTCTTATTAATGACTATAAAGGTAGGATCACACGATATGGCAGAACGACATAAAATCTGGCTTACGGGGAGAGCAAGGGAATCGATGTTTAAGCAGACTTCAATGGACAGAACACCACTGCTACCTATACCTACCCGGGAGCCATCATTAGGGTCATATCAAGCTTTTCTGCCTCACCATTTCGCTGAGATTTCAATCAGCTACTAACATTTACCTCACCCAGTCTGAGTAGGGCTGGAAAAAGCCGGTAGTCAGTCTGAGTAGGAGGGCCGGGAAAAGCCGGCAGCATTTACCAGATGATCGCCCGTCCCGAGCAACGTTGCTTCACTTGAGTAATCCTTTGCCGCTAGTTTCACGCCGAATGCCGCTAGTTTCACGAGGTATCACTTATCCAAAGTGAAATAACTGATGGAATGTTTGGAGATCTATCGGAGGTGACGGATAGATGATGGATGAAACATGGATGGACAAGTAGAAAGGTAAGTAACAATCAAGCTAACTGCTGGCTACTAGAATACCAGTCTACATGAGTACATACCTATTTATATTCAAGCAGGTAGTAATTAAATTACAA
>NW_007402897.1:0-764 GCF_000475195.1 Diaphorina citri | reverse complement strand
CTCTTATGTTGGACTTCACCAATGACTTAATGAGAGATTTTACTAATGGGAGAATTTTTAATCATCCAAAAATTCTCCTATTAGTGAAATCTCTCATTAAAGTCATTGGTGAAATCCACCATTAAACGGTTTGTCGAATACGATTTTAATGAAATTTGGCACATTTTTACAACACTTCAAGCTTCAAGGCACTGTCAACTTATAACTGAGGAGTCCCTTTTGCTAGCAGTAGGCAGTTATGAAAACGATTTTGCACCTTTGGAGGCATTATATGCTTCAGGGTGTTTCAATCAATGTTGCACGGGTTTTACCCTGTAGGTATCTATCATTGATTT
The DNA here is from genome assembly GCF_000475195.1 of Diaphorina citri. Classification (NCBI taxonomy): domain Eukaryota; kingdom Metazoa; phylum Arthropoda; class Insecta; order Hemiptera; family Psyllidae; genus Diaphorina; species Diaphorina citri. The sequence continues at coordinate 429 of NW_007402897.1, read as the reverse complement.
CTGAGAGACCCTGTATACATTTTCCATTATATTTTATTTCCTTTGCTGTCTCCCATTTTATATTCCTCTCTCTCTCTCTCTCTCTCTCTCTCTCTCTCTCTCTCCACAATGACACAAAAGTTCATGCCTCCCATTTTATATCTCTCTCTCTCTCTCTCTCTCTCTCTCTCTCTCTCTCTCCACAATGACACAAAAGTTCATGCCATTTTCCATTTTATTTTCTCTCTCCTTCTCCTCCGTCTCTCCTTCTCCCCCTCTGAGTCCCTCTTCCTCCTCCTTCTTCTCCTCCTCCTTCTTCTTCTTCTTCTTCTTCTTCTTCTCTTTCCTTCTTGTTATTTTTTCTTTTTCCACTTTTATTTCTTGCTACACAAGAAATTTATTTTCAACTTTTTAAATTTACTTTTCTGAACTCGTTATTTCTTCCTCTCT
>NW_007402896.1:0-764 GCF_000475195.1 Diaphorina citri | reverse complement strand
AAATCGAAGAGATTATTATTATTTTAGGTTCGATAGATGGAACTGTAACTGCTAAGGTCTTATCGTCCCGAAAGCAAAAAGAGAAGGAAGACAGGATAGGAGAAATTCCCGCCCGGGGCGGATTTTATCCTAACCTAAAGAGACAAGTTTCGTTCTCCTGGCTTTCTCCTATCTTGTCCTTTTCTCTTCGATTTAGGGACGATAATAATGATAAGACCTCAGCATTTCAGTTCCCTCTAATAAAGAATAAACCTCTTTTTTTTTCTTCAAGCAAAATCCATTCACTCACTCATTAATAAAATCCACATTTTGCCATTTCGAGTATTTTTCCAAATCTAAACCGATCTTCAGTTCTGATTAATTTTCCATGACAAAACACGGGCAACTAGCCAATAATTTTCTAATAAATTCTAATCCTTTTTTTTTAATGATGTTTTCAGGTACATCGATTCCGAGTCCCGAAGTTTGGCGAATCGCTTCGACAAAGATCGGAAAGCGCTCGACCGGTTCGGCTACGAAGAGAAGGTTCGGCAGGTGAACAATCGACGCTCGTTTCATCGAGCGACGCGCAAGTATCACAATGTGTCGCCGGCGACCAGCGACACTGCGTCGAGTACCGCGTACTGTCGCGTCCAAAGCCCGTCGTCGAGGTAAGATTTTTACTTTCTATTACCAATAGAAGAGAATAACTGCCTCGGTGGTGTAGTGGTCAAGGCGCTCGCCTGGTAAACAGGAGGGCGTGGGTTCAATCCCAGCCGAGGTAT
>NW_007402895.1:0-764 GCF_000475195.1 Diaphorina citri | reverse complement strand
AAGCGAATACAATAGTCCGTCCCTTATACCTTTTTATTACTGTTGTAATAATAAAGGAAGGACGGACTAAAAATGAAGCTCAAGGGGGAGGAGGCCTTTTGCTTAAGTGGGTACAATCCCAGTTCAAATTGCCCCGAAATCGAATAGTGCCCAGTCCATCCCGGGCAGGAGTCGAACCAGCGGCCTAGCGCTTACAAGGCAGACGGGCTACCAACCAAGCTAATCAGGCTGGTGACCTTAGCAGTTAATTGAGCAGTTACACAGTTGAGAACGATTTTATTTTTGTTAGTTCAAACACTTATAGTCAGATTTCCAACAATATGTGTGATGGGCCCTCACTAAAGTGATCTTTTTTTCTCTCCTCAAAGCCATATTTCTTCTTCTTTTTCCTGCGCTCTACAAACTCTACATGTATCTAGTTGAACTTGTGTACAGGTATATAAAGGTGTCATTAATCACAGAGCCAGCAGTCACATTAGGTGCTTCGTAAAGAGAAGCGTGTGTTTAGAGTAGTTATAGGTGAGCCTGGTGATTGATTATCGCAGATTTAGGAGGTTGTTTCGTAGGTCACTCATCGAGATCCAGAGGTAAGCGCGGGTTGTGAACTTTTAATTTTTTCAAGGTAATAAAAGCACGTTTATTTATTTTACACTGTTTAATCATAAAAAGGTTTAGGTACCTACAATTTTCACAAATAAAATACTTCCTTTTTTACTGTCTCTGATACGGAGCTGATTTATGTACGCGTTCCCGGATGAAAAAAA
>NW_007402894.1:0-764 GCF_000475195.1 Diaphorina citri | reverse complement strand
ATAAACAATGAGACACAACCATGATTCATGTAATTGTGATATTCGTGTATTTGATTGTGGCTGATAGGATTATTATTATTATAACAGGGCCTTACACAAAAAGGACGAAAAAAAAGGTACCTACCGTTTGTGAGCATAAAGTGAAAGTATTTTGTTTGATATAGAGGGAACTGTAAAAATCGAGTGTACAAGTAGTGCCCTACCTATGGGTGTGAATAGTGCACAGGGGAATGATATCAAGACCTCTGGAGCCGCTACTGGTCGCTCCTTGGCTCCTTGACTGAGGTAAGTGTACAAGTAGTGCCCTCAAAAATCGAGGTCTGTCCCGAAATTTAAGACAGAAGGAGGGTATAATAGGAGAGAGTCTTATCTGTTAAGGATGAAAAGATCACCCTAGTTCGAAATCGAACCCACAACCTAGTGCTTAAAAGGCTGCCTGGCTGGCTCTTCACTCTTTTCTCAGTTTCTCGTTTTTCCCCCCACAAAAAAGGAACCACGTGTGATGAAAATCAAGAGGAAGCATTGTGCAATATGGAAAATGCATTGCATGTTGCGTTTTTGAAACGTTCAAATTTCAAGGCGCAATTAAGTCGCACGTGCGTTTGTTTACATTTACAAATTTTGAAAAATCCAAAAGTGGAAATGTAGCAAAAATTTTGCTGAATTTTATTATTTTAAGGTGTTTCAAGTAGAGGAGGAGAACTATCGATAGTCGGCGCCATCGATAGTTATCGATATTTTTCAAAAAAACTATCGATAACTAT
>NW_007402893.1:0-764 GCF_000475195.1 Diaphorina citri | reverse complement strand
TGCTAGACGTGCTAGGTATATCTTTGGACTTAGCAAGCTCTAGGCGCTCTTGGGCACTTGGCATCTCGACAGGGCAATTCATAGACAAATGTCCTTCATTGTTACAACGAAAACATCTTACTTTATCGATAACCACAAAGACCTTATAGTTGACGTTTTCAAAAAAGACGTTAAAGAAGGGTGGAAGCTTGTCTACCTCCTCCACGAAGATACAACGCCTTAAACCCAATAAATGAGTAAATCTGCTGTTTCGGCACCCGAGGTTAACAAACTGCATGTTAGAAAGGACTTTAGTATATTTAGATATTTCATTTATCAAAAGGGAGTCTGACATACCTGGTTCTGTGTTGCACAAGAAAATCTTGTGTCCATTGTTCACAAGCTTTCTTACCATCAGCACTTTGCTGTCAATGACAACCTGTGGGTGATTCTCATAGAATTTTTGAACTTCAGATTCGGTGGTCAGATAGATTTTTACCAGGTCGTTGTTCTTCCCAGCAAAAACCATCTTTTCATCGCCGACAATATCGCCGATGGCACACAGATATTTTTCCATGGAGATAGTATTATCAAAGGGTAAGGAAAAACCACAGGACTTGGCTAGGTAAAGGTTATCAATTTTGGGAGCATTAGCAGGAGGGGGGAACTTGCTATATCCTTGCCTGGGGACATAGGATACACGGGTATTAGATTTTTTAAGCATGTCAGAGAATTGCATTTTTAATGAGATAAGGAAAGGTAAAGGGACACAGTAGAAAAAAAAA
>NW_007402892.1:0-764 GCF_000475195.1 Diaphorina citri | reverse complement strand
GCAGTCAGTAAATGTTAAGAAAGAATAATATGGTTGCAGAAAGATATGGGACAATTTTGAAGCTATAAATAAATAAAAAAAATATTATATTGACTGGAGTACATGATTGACTAAAGATGATAATGTTATGCAACTACCTACAACTAGAGAAAATGTAAAGGTGCCAAATGCCTACACGTATTTGCAAAACGAACATATTAATATACTTATTACTATTATTAGTATCTACATTGTTAAATATATTAGAGAAAAAATATCATATAAATATACTCAAACTAATTCATTTTACAATTTTCATGTTCTGTACACAAAATGCAATTACCGATACTCATCAATTACATACACGTATTAAAGTACAGTTAAACAATAATATTAAAAATAAAAATCGACTAGCATATGAAAATAAATTAAAATAACAATTTAAAGTAATAATTACTTTTTTTTTAATTTCAACGTTTCAAAGAAAACTATAGATTTAGAATTTCAAGCTGGATATACTTTTGAAAAAATAAATATCTATGTAGTAGGTATCTGTACTTTGTTGAAAATAATAAATAATAATATGTCCTAATAAATATATTTTTCATTTTACATTGCATCAAAAATGAAAGCATAAATTTTTTTTTTGTTGTTGTTGTTGAAGAATTGTTGTTGAAGAAAGAATTGTTGTTGAAGAAAAAAAGAATTGTTGAGAGCTCAGCTCGTTCATCAAAGTTCAATAATGACAGTGGCACTTTCTCGTCATGGCAATAAACAAATTAATT
>NW_007402891.1:0-764 GCF_000475195.1 Diaphorina citri | reverse complement strand
TTGAATAAGAGCCACAATGGGCTTAATCTCCCTGATTCTTACAGCATTTGCTACAGGATCCAAACTTTTGTATTCATCGAGAACTTTTGATATTTCCGTGTCTAAATTGGATTTCTTAGCCTTGGTAGGTTTTGTGCTGTAACTATGTTTGACTATGTTGTGGTAGGGTTTATCAAACTTGTTAAATCTAGTTCTGTGGAGAGTAGAATAACTTTTGGACTGGAGACATGTGTTAACTAAAAAAAAGAAGACAACAAACATGGTTTAAATCAGCTCCCCAATTATCAAGATTTTTTTAAGTTTCATAGAGGGTACTGGTACTGTAAAACTACTATGGCCTTATCATTCCACAATCAAAGAGAAGAGCCAGCCATTCCAAGAACATCATCTGCTCAGGATAAAAATTTCCCCAGACAGGAGTCAAACCTGTGACCTAGTGCTTACAAAGGTGCACTACCTTCCAAGCTAACTAGGCTGACAAATCTGTGTTTGGTAAGTTGGATAAATCACTCACCTTTGTAGATACTATGCAAAGTTCTTCGAGGATTCATCAGATACATTGCATATTGCAAGGTTTTGAAACTGATGTCTCCAAGAGTTCGAATTCCACCCATTCTGTTTAACAGGCCCATACTGTGAGAGCAAATGAGGGACCCCATATTGAACTGGTCTTGTCTAAGCAAGACTATTTTTCCATTGAAGTTTTGGTTGGTTGGGTAGGTACAGATGAGAGAATGGTGAAATACTTAGCTCGTAAGTAGCTT
>NW_007402890.1:0-764 GCF_000475195.1 Diaphorina citri | reverse complement strand
TATGCAATGACCGATAACGCGGTCTTATAGTCTGACATGCTTAGCTTGAGCATTCTGAGATGAGTCACCAAGATACTCCAGAGGGGAGATCGTCTCAGTTTCCGAAAGGGAAATTCGACCAAAAATTGTCTTCGTATTTGGAATAGACTATTGGAGGAAAGACTACACTTGACTACAGAACCAATGTGTATAATGCATCAGGATGAGGTAAGTACGTATGTCGAATCAATTGCTTGCGATTCTGATCAAACTGTGGCGTAGTGGTCGAAGAGCTCGCCTGGTAAATGGAAGGACATGGGTTCAATCCCAGCCGAGGCATAGGTAGTCAGCATACCGAGAAACGAGCATGTAGACAACTTTATCCTGAAAACAGATATGGTTCGTTCTCGGAACGGCTGGCTCTCTTCCATTCGGTCCTTCTCTCTTCGATTTGGGATGTACTCATGTACTATTTAGTTACTTTCGCAATTTGAGCTAGGTAGGTTTTTTTTTTTGTTCTTACTTTCTTTTTTCAATAATGTACCTATAGAACATTCGTACACATGTTTCCAATATTTCAACAGAGGTGGTATGTTTCTATGTGTGTGTAAGTATGTTTCCATGTGTGTGTGCCATTTTGTATTTCACTACAATATACTCGGACTTCATGCATGAGGAGAGAACTGTTTGAACGATTTGCAGCACAACATTATCATGTAGGCAGTGGTGTGGGGTAACATTTTCTAAAGGGGAAACTATAAAGATAAACCCATGTAGCAGTATCC
>NW_007402889.1:0-764 GCF_000475195.1 Diaphorina citri | reverse complement strand
TTTTTTTTTTTTTTTTTTTTTTTTTTTTTCTTAATTTCTTTTTACCCCCACCGAAATGCTTGATTTTATTCAGGAGGGTATAGTATAGATGATCCCGAAAATAAACCTCTAAGAAACACACTATCACCACGTCAAGTCATGGGGAGCCAGAAAGATATAGTTCAAACTTTCAAAGTTTGTCCATAATATTGTAGGTAATTTCGTTCGGGACAGCCACACTACTATCACGGCACGTGAGCTCACGTGACGTGACGTGATGGTAGTGTGTTTCTACGTTTACCCACACGGAGGTTGCTAATGAGAAAGTATAGGAATTCTCATGAAAGATGAAATATAAAGAAGGGAAGAAATGAGAAACTTAGGGCTACATTAATGAAATTAAAGAAAATGCAATTAGATATGATTAGTCTGTGTTTTGTCTCTTTCTTTCCCCCCTCTCCTTTTTCCCTTTATCATTTCCCCTCATTTTCTTTATCTCCCTCTCCATTCTCTTCTTTTCTCTACCTCTCCTTTTCGTAGTTTTTTCCTTCTCCTCCCCTTCCCTATTTTGACTCCTTTCTCCTATACCTACCAATATCTGTTCTTACCTTTTGGGGGGAAGATAAAAAATGTAAATGCAGTTTCTTTGTGTTATTAATGTCACAACTTTGGTGCTCACTGCAGCATTGTAGGATTTTTCCCAATAGCTCAATAATCCTAAAATCCAATGTTTACCTACCTTGCTGGCACCGGTCGCTATGCGCATTTATATGTCATAGCTACTC
>NW_007402888.1:0-764 GCF_000475195.1 Diaphorina citri | reverse complement strand
AAAAAATAGTGTATATTATACATATATTGGGAGAGAGACTAATTTGATCATGTTTTTATATAACATACTTTGCAAATTTAAATGGTTCTCTGAGATGTATCTCGAACAGATTTAGAACTATTAGCCGCAAACGTTCACTAGTCCTAGATAGAGTAGGTAGGGATGAGATGACCTCAACTCACCAATACTTTGTACACCTAACAAGTTATTCGAGTTCAAGAGGAATATTTGATGTCTTAATCCATGATAATCTTTGCTCTTCTTCATATATTTACAACTAGGTGCTAAGTTTGTTGTACGTGCAAGGAAACAGTTTGTGACAATAAATGCAAGTACAAGTAAGAGTATTTATTTCAAGAATATACAAAGAGTTTCAAGGAACACAAACTGGGAGAGAAGGGACTCATAATAGAGACATGGTAACATCTTCATCAAGTCTTGTGTTGTTACTGTTCTACAATATGATGAATGCAAAAATCGGATGAATTCTGCAGTGCTGCACATCAAGATGACTACTATCAGGGGATATCATTGTCACACTTGTCAGCAAAGAAGATGAATTTGTTTGCACTGACAAAAACGCCATGGTGAAGAAAAGTTTTCTACCAAAACTTTACAGTTACTTACCAAATCATAGCAGAGCACAGTTATAAAATAAGATTTCAGTGGAGACAGAAAAATAAAGATTTTTTTCCTCTCTTTCTTAAATCATTAATTAATTATGACTTTATTATTTTTAAAAATGAAATATATTGTTCTTTCTT
>NW_007402887.1:0-764 GCF_000475195.1 Diaphorina citri | reverse complement strand
TTCATCATTCCATCTAATTTCTTAGGTCTTTTGTGAATGGGGTTTGAGCCCCTAGAGTTCCCAGACCATTACCCTTCGTCTCTACCAATGGTTTTGTCTTTAATACTGGTACTTTTGTCCCAATGTTAGTACTTTTATCCCAATGTTCATACTTTTGTCTAAAGTAGAACTACCAATGACTTGCACAATGTTTAGGTTCAGATTTCAATACTATGCTGATGATTGTCCTTTCGTTTTCCCCTTCACCTATGCTAGGCAACCCATTCTCCTAGCAAACTAGGTAAGTACATACTAACTACATAAGTATCTATTGTGGTATTGAGATCATTGAGGCAGGGGTCTACAGTCTCATGTTACAGTCAGATGTTAGTAAGTACGCTCCGAGACTAGGTTCAAACGGTCTCCAAGCATTCTCAGAGCTAACATGTAATGATGGGACTTGTGTGACATTCATGAGATTAGTAAGATCCGAGGTGTAGGGTGTAGTGCATGCAGTATGTACTACCTAAATGCAGTCCAAGTGCTGTTCTAAGATCAAATGATGTCCTCGTAATGACTTGAGCTAAACACATGACCCAAAAACAAGAGGGGAGATCACAAGTTTTGAAAACTCTACTTGGTTTCCGGGTCAGACTATTAAACAGTTTTTTCCCCCAAAAAATTGTGGCACATAGAGCTTAGGTATTTACTGAGAGAAGGTCTTGTGGTTCCATCCAGGATTACCAACATCTTCTTGTATGCCCAAATCTTGATCAACTTTACTT
>NW_007402886.1:0-764 GCF_000475195.1 Diaphorina citri | reverse complement strand
GTTTACTAGCAAGTCATGAACATTCAAGCATGCTTTCTGTTTACTTTAGTGGGAAATGCACTCCCGTGCAAAATATTTCGGACTGTTTTGTTTAAAACAGATGGAAATTAAAATTAGAACAGGCTAGTTAGTTCCCGTGTCCGTGAGATAGGTATGGTGCCAATCTCGGTATTGGAACGGTTACAACGGAACGGAACGGGCTACGGTTACAAGAGGTATATGTAAATCTCTGCTAATCTGCTAAATTTTGTCCGGTGGGCAAGTTCCAAAATATAGGTATAGGGAGTATTCCCTCGCTGCACTGCCATTGAAATACATTTGACAACATTAACACGGAACAGATTGAATTCGAAACTACATATATATCGATATCAGCAATTTTTCTATCAAAGATAGAGCCAACTAGAAAACCAAAGACGATACATATCTCGACGTATAAGGTGACGGGACGGAGACGGAACATGTCCCTGACGGAAAAGTGTGAGTGGACCTTTATTTAAAAATGGAAATTGGGAAATGCAAATTATCCCAATTGTTTGTACTCAAGTGTACATGGAAATATTGTCATGTATTCGAACTGTTCAGCTGTCATGCTATCGTCATTCATGATTTGATAGTGCGTAGAAAATAGATATCTACTAATATACATAGATATTTACTAATATTCTATAATAGTATTCTTTTATTACTCGCAATAGCATCCCTTTCTATCCTTCATTTGCTCGTTCCAACTATGTCCAGAACTCACCCCTGATTCGTTTTCA
>NW_007402885.1:0-764 GCF_000475195.1 Diaphorina citri | reverse complement strand
TTAGCATTCACATTCAATACTTTCCTACTTATACGTAATACGTATTATTATACGTGTTTATTAAGCAAACGTAATATATCTACGTGTTTATTAGTCTCACATTTTTCATACCATGTCGACCCATAGGTACCTATTCAAATTATGCAAATGAAATGTAGGTAGCATTTATTTTAACGGAGCAAAGGTCGGTAATGATGAATAACGTGACTTCAGTACAAAAAAGTCATTATGTCCTGTAGAACTCGGTAAGAGGTATTTTGGATGCACAATTTAATGAGTGAATATCCCTATTATAATATTGAACATTTTTGCCAGATATCGTTTTTGCCAAGAACGTTTTTAAAATTGAACGAACCGTTCGAAAGTTATCATAACAATCAAATAGAAAACCAGACACACTAAATTCGAATTCGCCGATCTAGAGTTAAAACTCACACTTCACTTCGTTCAATTACCAGGCACATTCATTCGGGACATTTCCAACGTACCAAGGGATTCCGCCAGAGAAGTGGATCGTGAATGGGCCAGGAATTCAGCCAGTGTCCCATATTCCAGAGAGGATGATGTGCTACTAACAGACCGACATGGAGACTCGATAGCAAACATGTTCAAGCGTGATACACAGAGCAGTGGTAAGAACTAGTCATATAGTCACCCATCCAGCTACACACCACGCGCAACGGTGCTTAACTACAGTGCGTTGAAGGGAAACTAGTGTGTCCAGTAGATACTTACCGAGGCTGTATAACACGAGGAAAGTAAAC
>NW_007402884.1:0-764 GCF_000475195.1 Diaphorina citri | reverse complement strand
AAAATCATCAGGTAGGTATAGAGGTGTAACCCAAATATACCTATACCAGAGAGAGAGAGAGAGAGAGCCCGGTTTAAAAACGAATAAAATCGCCCTTTCAATCCAAGTGAGAAGAAAATTGTAACCGTGGAAGATTAGTGTTTTACACGTAAGCACAATACTGATTGTTATGAAACCGATGTCTTGTAAATAGGGATCAGGGCAGCCAAACCCTGTAAATAGGGATCAGAGCAGCCAAACCCTGTAAATAGGGATCAGAGCAGCCAAACACTGTAAATAGGGATCAGTAGAAATACTTCCTTGTGTCTTTGTTTATCCAGCACAGGTAGGAAGGAGTGAAAGGACAGATAGAAGCATGCTAGGAACCAAAAGAACTATTATTTCATGTACCCCACCACAATGATCAACATCCCCAACCTACTCGATTTCCGAGACCCGAAAATTTTCAAAAATATACGTTACAAAGAAAGAAGTTGTTACACCTTACAAAAAAAAAAGAGAGAGAGAGAGAGAGAAACCGGTTTTTACTTTTATTCTTCTTTTCGGGGTTCTAAAAATAAATAATGTAATACCTGGACCAAAAAATTCATTTGTGAGATTTCAAATCCACTCGCAAATAGGTGGCAATGTTCTTTTTCCTACCCTCCTACTTCTTCTTCTTCTTGTTCTACTGCATACTTACTGCACACTTCCTATGGAACATCCTTCCTCATCTCATCCATAAATCTTTGGAACTCGGTACCTTATCCCATCCTTAACTCTCT
>NW_007402883.1:0-764 GCF_000475195.1 Diaphorina citri | reverse complement strand
GAAAGATAATGACAATAGCAAGACCAAAGCCAAGGAAAAGGAGAGTAAGGATGTGAAGGAGAATTTGAAACCAGAAGAAGTACGTATGAGAACTGTACAATGTACAAAGGTACCTAAGGAACAGAAGAAAGAAGAGGAGAAATAAACAGTAGGTACCTTTGTATGAGAGAAGGCTCGTAATTTTGTGTTTGTTATGGGACTAAAATTGTGAAATAATTGTACTAGGGGTTCAGTATCCTGTAGAAATCAAATATTACTTGAATAGAATGCCACTAAAGCATGGGAAAAAATTGAACTGTCTTCTCTGATGTCTAGCTAGGGGACGTTAAACAGAGAGTAGACTAGCGTCTGGCTGTGGGACTATAAACAGGGAGGAGAACAGCTAACCAGCCTTGCTGGCTGGCAGTTCTTCAAAGGGTTCTCTCTGCTTTTAAAGAATAAGCACAAGTCGCCTAGCTAGCTGGCAGTTCTTCAAAGGGTTCTCTCTGCTTTTAAAGAATAAGCACAAGTCCTCACGATGGTTGACTGTGGTTCAGGACGAGCCTATCAAACATGGCTAGAGACCATCATCCAGGTGTATGGCAGATACAAAAAGATATCTCTAATCTGCCATCACCATTCGACAAAAGCTAAAACCGCTACAACAACAAAAAATTGAACTTTGTCCATTTTCTTCCTCTAGGATGTGAAGACTGCACCCTCGCTGCCTCCTGCAGAACCCAAGTACCGTCTGAAAGTAGAACTGCCTGAAGTATTAACACGGT
>NW_007402882.1:0-764 GCF_000475195.1 Diaphorina citri | reverse complement strand
ATTCATATTCTACTCTATTCTATTCTATTCTATTCTATTCCATTCCTTCCCTCTTCTTGTCTTTCTTTTATCTTTTCTTCTCTTGTCCCTTTTACCTCTCTTCTCTTCTTTCCTCTGCTAATCTTCTTTTATCTTTTATGCTCTCTTCCCTTTTCTTCTTTTCTTGTCTACTTGTTCCCTTCTCTTTCTTCTCTTTCTTCCGCTACTCTTGTTTTATTTCTGTTGTTTTCCAATTTCTCTTTTACTTTACCTCTTATATTCTCTATAGCAGCGTTGTATCATTCGCGCAGCCTTATCCTGTCTCTTCCAAAGTCTGGTTGATGACACTATCTCCAATTCCTTCCTCGTTGGGAATTGTTTCTTGAATTTGACATCCATCTGGTCCTGAAGCTTGCGGAAGTCTTCGGTTTCCTCAACGTGACCTTGAGGGGAAATGAAACAGAAGTGAAACATGAAATGAAACAGAAGTGAAACATGAGGATTACATCTTGAACTTAGGGCATCAACGTGACCTTGAGGGTAAATGAAACAGAAGTGAAACATGAGGACTAAACCTTGAACTTAGGGCATCAACGTGACCTTGAGGGTAAATGAAACAGAAGTGAAACATGAGGATTAAACCTTGAACTTAGGGCATCAACGTGACCTTGAGGGGAAATGAAACAGAAGTGAAACATGAGGATTACACCTTGAACTTAGGGCATCAACGTGACCTTGAGGGGCAATGAAACAGAAGTGAAACATGAGGATTAAACCTTGAACTT
>NW_007402881.1:0-764 GCF_000475195.1 Diaphorina citri | reverse complement strand
AAAAAAAAAAAAAAAAAAAAAAAATCAAGTACCTATTTCAGCCATTGTACCCCCCTCCCCCTAATGTCCCTTCCCTTTCTTTACCCTCTCTTTCCACTATACCCACCCTTCCACTTCTATTCCCTTCCGTCTGGTGCTTTTTAACTTTTGAATAGTAATACAAGTGGAATTTCATATTAAAGGTAAATAATGCTTTCTTTTGTTTAGCACAGCGTAACTACATTAATAAAAGTTAGGTGCTTGCTTAGCTTGAATAATGGAGCACAGGTAAAACTCTGGTAAACACTAAATATGTACAGCTATAATCAGCTATATATGATAAGTAAGTACATACTGTAATGTGTAAATAGCAAAATAGTGGAATATTTTCAAACAGAAATTATGGCGTGTGGAATATTTAAAGTCTCACAGTTTATGTAGGTATGCGGTCTTGTGGAATAAGTTTTAAACTTCACAGCAAATAACATTAATAATGGTTTTCCCGAAAAAAATTAAAAAAAAAATAGAAAATTGAAGAGCAATTTGAGAAAAACCAAAAAATACGAGCATTCCTCTAATTTTGTCAACCAATGTACATATGGTAATCACGTAATATGGTAATTGTAGGATTGATGCCCACTAAAATACATATTTTGAGTCGAGAGTTTTGACAGAGGGAACTGTAACTGCTAAGGTCTTATGGTCCTTTTTTAGGGATGGGATATTCGACTCTTTTTGAATATTCGAATACCACGACTCGATTCTTTTCAAATATTCGACTCAAA
>NW_007402880.1:0-764 GCF_000475195.1 Diaphorina citri | reverse complement strand
AATAGAGTTGAACTCTTTGAGACTCACAAAGGATGAGTAAATATTTGAAAAGTAGATAAAATGAAGGGTGAGGGCTTAGGTACGAGTCGTTAGGGTACTTTGATTTTTCCTTTTTATTTTTAATTTAGGCCTGTGAATGTGTGGAGAGATTAAACAATACTTCTCACATGGCTAGATTCTTTCTGAAAAAGGAATGAAGTCTAGTGATTTTATATTCGAGAATTATTGCAAAAAAGAGCCCTAACGGACCTAAAGATTTTTCATACTACAAAATCGAATGATCTGCTTGAGAGTTAGAATTAAGCAAACAAACAAACAAACCAAACCAAACCAAACCCCAACAAACAAACAGACAGACTTGGTAAATCAGTTTTTTCCTTCAGTATCTGATGCTATTTTCAGTTCTATTGCTATTGAAATTTAGATATTTCTACATCTTCAATAAAATCCATAAGTATGTTTCTGAATTATTATTTATTATGCACATGTTTCTGACACGTGTCACTCACATTTGGCACACCCTGCTTCCAGTTTTATCCGTCAAGGGTGAACATAGCTTTTCAAATAATTACCCCCATGAATGTTAATCCCACTGCCTACAGCCTTTTGTGTTGTGAATTTGAAATGCTCTCCACATTATGCTGTTTTGCCGATCCCTCTGCCAATAATACCCGTACCTTTTTGAATACCTGCCTTGTTTTGTCTGTCATTATTTCATTAAACAAGGCATCTGTTCATTATTCATTTCATTAGAAAATCAATAT
>NW_007402879.1:0-764 GCF_000475195.1 Diaphorina citri | reverse complement strand
CATAGAGCTGGCTGGAGGTTACAAAGGGTTCATCATGCTGCAAAAGAAAAGCACATGTCCTCGTGATGGTTGACTGCGATTCGGGGCCAAGTAATCTTGACTAGCGACCATCAACCAACTTCGGTGCAGCAACACCACTAAAACAACAACATTCATACAAGTTGGGACACATGTCGTAGCGTGGTCCCCAATCCTCAAATTTACGCTCCCTAAATCCAAAGTACCCTCAAGCTTGGCTCAAAAAATCCCCACAATTCCATGTCTCTCCATCACTTGTGTTATATCAAGTGCCCGCGTCAATTTCTTTTCGGGCATCAGAGCTTCCACTGACGTAAATTATGACGTAAACGTAAAACATGACGTAATTCTGTACATTTCATTCTAACATAACATCCAAGTAATATGTTATATATTGTTATATGTAGCTACTTCTTTACTTTTTCAAGGAATAAGCAAGGCGTAAACTCGGAAGCCTTTGTGCCTGTCAAAGGATAATGGATGAAAACGTTGTTCCTTTCAAAACTTTGAAGATATAGTGTTCACCGTCTAATCAGAATCTGACAAGGATTTTTTCTACCGAAATATGTTTTTGGCTCACCCTGTATTTTATGAAGATGTCACTGAAGATTTTCATCAATCATAATAGAAAATACGGCCTTAGGATGTAACATAAGTTATTCGAAGGAAAATACGGCCATATGATTTGAGATAAAGAGAATCTGGTACACAACTTGATATGGCTTTTCTTTTAGTGGAGTATTTTA
>NW_007402878.1:0-764 GCF_000475195.1 Diaphorina citri | reverse complement strand
CCATACCTCGGCTGGGATTGAACCCACGCCCTCCTGTTTACCAGGCGAGCGCCTTGACCACTGCACCACCGAGGCAGGTTTGTAGTCTGTTTCATTAACACAGCAGTGAGAGCAGAGAGTATGTATTTCACTACTGATGGTAGAGCTGGAAAGAAACAAAAATGAAATGTCATTTGGACATGCAAAGTTCGTTGTGTACACGCATAGATTCTACATTATTTTTGTCAATGGTTGGCTAGCCACTATTTGGTTACATTTTTTATACAAAAAGAGAAACAGACGGGTTAAAATTAGGATAGCTCTCCCATGGCGTAGTGATCACTGCGCTCGCCTTGCACGCGGGAGACCCGGGTTCGATTCCCGGTGGGTCAAGAAATTTGTATCATGCAAATGATTGATCCCGTGACTGGCTGTTGCGGGGCCCACTCAGCCTCGTGAGGAAATCCAATCTTCAGCTCCCATGGCGTAGTGGTCACTGCGCTCGCCTTGCACGCGGGAGACCCGGGTTCGATTCCCGGGGGAATGGCGTCAGCTCCCATGGCGTAGTGGTCACTGCACTCGCCTTGCACGCGGGAGACCCGGGTTCGATTCCCGGCGGGGCCAAGAAATTTGTATCATGCAAATGATTGATTCCGTGACTGGATGTTGCGGGGCCCACTCAGCCTCGTGAGGAAAATGAGTATCTGTGACATATAAATGCGCATAGCGACCGGTGCCAGCATGGTAGGTAAACATTGGATTTTAGGATTATTGAGATGTTGGGA
>NW_007402877.1:0-764 GCF_000475195.1 Diaphorina citri | reverse complement strand
GGTTTGGGCCCCAGAGAAGGACGGTTTGGGCCCTGGAGAAGGGTTGATGTTTGATGTGTCCCGAAGACGTAAAATTACAGTTGTGTCCCAGAGAAGGATTATAATATTATAAGATAGAAGGGACGGCACCTTTTGATCCTCGAAAAGTAAAGTATAATACGTTCCAAGCCCGGAAAAGGGGAATAATAGCAATAAATAAAATTGAATTTAAAAAAATGCACACTTTTCGAATCACACAGAAAACAATCTACACGATTTTTCCCTTGACGACTTGACGAAAAAAAAAAAAAAAAATCTCCAATATCTGCCGAAAAATGACTAGAATCGGGCAATCGGGTAGTCGAACTAGATTGCAACTAGTCGCGACTGGATTTCAGACTGAAAAAATCGAACTTGCCTAGTCGACGATTCGATCGATCGACGAGGAGAACTGATTAGGCAACTTTAACTAGGAGCAGATCTCAGGGAGCTCTGAAGTAAATATGAATCTAATTTATCTAATTAAATATTCCGAGTGGAAACAAATATATCACCTTGGATTTTTTCAAGTGCTGCAGGCACTTGAGTGGCTAATCGCAAATAAGCCACTTATCGAGTGGTCGGGAACCCTTGGGGTTAGTGGCGTAGCTACGGAAAATATCTCCTCCAAATAAAGCAATCTTCCCTGAGAGAGAAACAAGGAAAGTAAAAAAAAATGGTGACAGGGTGCCACAAGTTTAGGGTGGAAGAACTCTATTATTGGGTTACTTCCCCTGATTTAGGCT
>NW_007402876.1:0-764 GCF_000475195.1 Diaphorina citri | reverse complement strand
TTTAGCGACAAAGGATACCATCCATAGTTTTCTTTAGTGACAAAGGTTACCATCCGTAACTTTCGAAGGAGTTTTAAGCACCATCGAAAGTTACCATTTGTAACTTTCGAAGGAGTTTTAAGGTCCATCGAAAGTTACCATCTGTAACTTTCGAAGGAGTTTTAAGGACCATCGAAAGTTACCATCTGTAACTTTCGAAGGAGGATTAAGGAGGTCGAAGGACTCCTTAATTTAGCGACAAAGGTTAGCTGCTTTCTTTCTTTAGCGACAAAGAGGTCTCGTGAGGGTGAGGGCTAGGGGGGGGATTAAAAAGCTGCTTGTCCCGTATTTTCATCCAAAATCCCGTTTTTTTACGTTTTAGGTCGTTTGTCCCGTTTTGGGCTAAAAATGATCTGGCAACCCTACTACCTACTATCCAAATTCCTTTCCCTACAGATTAGCTTTCCGTGATCCTTTCAGCATTGGCTACCAGCAATCATAACATCATGTATTGTGTTCATGTTGACAACATGCATGAATGAGCCATCTGTTGGGGAATTGGGTATCAGGCCACAGTACCGTTAATGGATGCGTTTATTTTTATATCTGCAAATACAAAATAACTCTTTTGATTTGCTTTTGATTTTCGCTCTCCGATCTCGTGATTTGGATTCACGTTTCTCACATCTCGTTTTTATCGCTTTCCGACTCTCGCTATCAACTTCCAGGCCATGTCAATGTCAAACACGAAACCATATGCAGGCACACCTGTGGCACACCTTTCA
>NW_007402875.1:0-764 GCF_000475195.1 Diaphorina citri | reverse complement strand
AGAATGGTGCACAGCTCCTTGCCCGCTGCCTTGCAGGTGTCAGACATGCCTGAAATAATTAATAATAATATCTCTTTATTGTAATAAATGACAAAATTACAACAGGGCGTAGTGTCTTGAGAATTACATTAAAAAAAATACAAATAAAATAAAAAAAACGGAGGAGGAGAAGGAAGAATTTACTTAAGTACAAGATTGTTATAAACCTTGGCTGTAAAATAAAACATCTAGGAATGACTTAAAAAAGGACAAGCATTTGGGGTCGAGTTGATTGGAACACATCACATGCCTTCAGGCACACTTACACTCCATTTGTCAAGAGTCTAGGTTTTCCTTGCCCTTGGGATCAATTTAATTTGAAGAAACCATATACTGATGAAAATTTGTAACGAAAAAATAAGTTGGGAAAAAATAGTAGTGCTTTATTTAGACTGTCTCAGCTTAGGCTTAGAACATTAAAAGAGTTATTTGAGGTCTATAAAAAATGTATATATAAAAAAAAAGATGAATGTATTTCGTACCAATGAAACAACATTATATTAGTGGTCTGTGTCGTAGCATGCCCATCCCGTAGTATGCCTCTCATCAGATAGGCGAGAAGGACACAATAATTCCCATTTAGGTCCTAGGTCAACACGAGAACACCAGAAAGTAACCCGTAGAAATAATTGCAATTGAAAAACGAGTACACATTTAATACACTACCTACGCTATTTTTTAATTTATTTTTATTTTTTATTATTTTTTTTTTTTTTTACTCGACT
>NW_007402874.1:0-764 GCF_000475195.1 Diaphorina citri | reverse complement strand
CAGTACTGAAAATTTATATAAAAAATAAAATAAATGCTTGTAAAAAAACAGGTATCTATTCTATTTGTGAGAAATATGATTCTAATATTAGTGAATCAGAATTAATACATAATATTCATATTTTAAATAAAAATCCATTAATTCATGGAATACTAGTACAATTACCATTACCAAAGCATATTAATGCAATTAAAATAATTGAGTCAATTTCCAGTAATAAAGATGTTGATGGTTATTCAATAATTAATTCTGGAAAATTAATGTCAGATTTACCTGGATTTCGTCCGTGTACATCTTATGGTTGTATAAAAATGATTAAAAGCACAGGTATTAATATAAATGGTAAGCATGCAGTAATTATTGGGCGGAGTAATATTGTAGGAAAACCAATGGCATTGCTATTATTAAAATATAATGCAACTGTTACAGTTTGCCATAGCAAAACTAAAAATATTAAAAATTATACAAAACAAGCGGATATTATAATAACAGCTGTTGGAAAACCAAATATTATTACAGGGAATATGATTAAAATAGGGTCAATAATAATTGATGTAGGTATAAATAGAGATATTAATAATAAAATACGTGGAGATGTTGATTTTTCTAGTGTTTTACCAATCGCAGGATTTATTTCTCCTGTACCTGGTGGAGTTGGTCCTATGACAATTGCTATGCTTCTTATTAATACAGTTGAATCCGCAGAAAAATCTTAAATATTAAATTTAATTAAATTTAAATAATCTAATATGACTAATATTTAT
>NW_007402873.1:0-765 GCF_000475195.1 Diaphorina citri | reverse complement strand
TAGTGAGCTCTTCCACCAATAAGACCACTAATAAGACTTACCTTTGACGAGACATTTCCTCTTAAACCAACATTCCGCCAATACAAATCAAGATAATCTCGTAATCCTCTTACTACCAGGAATACAGGATCCTCCCAGTGCTCATTTCGTCCTCATTCCTTGTGAAAAACAGCGGTCCTTCTCCTCATAAATTGTACCTATATTCAAAAGATTCCAATGCTGGTGTTTCGTTGATAACTTCACAATACTTAAAACTTGTGTACTATAAACTTTGGTAGGTAGAATTAACTTTATCACCTATTAATTAGGCTCAGTTATTTACGTGTTTGTTTTGTAGGTAACTATTGCTGTAATAGGGTAGGTTAGTTTTGTAGGTTATACGACTTTTAGCTTGTATAGGTTTTGTAGGTTATACGACTTTTAGCTTGTAGATAGGTACCTAGTACCTACATAGGTAACATGTGAGTTAAATTTTATAAACCAGATAAAAAGCATTCAAGGGGACTACACATTAGACAGACCAAAACGAATTCTGAAGTGACCACCTAAAAATTACACGCACTCGGACCAACGGACCATTTTCAGATCCGTCAAAGAGGGAGGGTTATTTCGAAACGAAATTAAACATCGCATCGTATACCATAATTATTGTAGATGGTCCGCCGGACCAAAAATCAAATCCGTTTTGATTTCTCCCGAACCGGACCGATGGTCCGGCGGACGAAAATTTGATCCGGAGAATGGTTTGCTGCAGTCCGGTCCGTC
>NW_007402872.1:0-765 GCF_000475195.1 Diaphorina citri | reverse complement strand
CAGAAAGAACTGCGCAGAAACGTATGCGCACAAACATATTAATGCGTTGCCTGCTAGAAGAAAAAGAAAAATTCCGTTGGTCCTCATTTTTCCTGCTCTATGACTTTGAAACATCACACAAGTAAGAGCAACTGATCTATTCTTTTTACTTTCCTTATCCTATAATATTACTTTCCTTATCCTATAAAGGTGTCCACACATAGTCGACCGGCCGTCGATCGAAAACGATTCACAATAAATTCACATCGACTGATGGATCTATCGATGGCCGTT
This sequence comes from Diaphorina citri, assembly GCF_000475195.1. Lineage (NCBI taxonomy): Eukaryota > Metazoa > Arthropoda > Insecta > Hemiptera > Psyllidae > Diaphorina > Diaphorina citri. Next base: position 492 of record NW_007402872.1, on the reverse strand, counting down.
GACTGTGGTGGAAACAGCTTTATATTACTTGTCTCAGCGTATGCCGTGACGTCAAAGTTCACGATTTACCGGTATTTTTTAAATCGATTTATCTCGGGATCTAGAAGTCATAGAAGAAAAAAATTTCGTTGGTCCTCATTTTTCCTGCTCTATGACTTTGAAACATCACCCAAGTTAGCGCAACTGATCTATTACCTAACATAAATAACTAACCAAAAAAAAACAAAAACAAAAACATAATAGCACATAGGTACAGATTTTATTTTCTCTCATACAAATATTTATATTTTCTCAAGGGTTGGAGAGGATATTATCATCATGAATAATAATTATTTGTGGTGAAGCTGAGAGCTTCTTCACAATTTTCGTGAATATCACAGCATTACTATAAGAGCCTTTACTATTTCTGACACATCTATAATTTTTACTTTCTATTACTACAGTATAGCGGAGCTATACTAGTAATGAAAGTATTGCAATCGGTCCAAATTT
>NW_007402871.1:0-765 GCF_000475195.1 Diaphorina citri | reverse complement strand
ATGGTGTTGTTTGCTTCACTTACCTACAAACCTACACCTACTTTTAGAGATAACACATTTCTACATATTATATATCACCCATACTCTACTTTTATAAAGAGGTCAGCTTGGATTCCAATGTGTATTAAATCACGGAAACTTTTCGACTTATCAAATGACTTGAAAAGGCGAAAAAACTTGGACTCTGCCGGGCATTGAACCCGCGGCCTCCGAGAGTGTAAGCCTTGTGTGATAGATACCACTAGGTCTGTAGGGTGTTTTAATATTTCATACCAATGACACAGCTACTAAATTGGTCTCTACGGGTCTGTGTCATAGCATACCTATTCCGTAGTATGTGCCAGGTTCCAAATCAAATGAGCGAGACGAGACACAGTTCTATCCAACTGGGCCAAAACTAGAGCACCAGAAACTAACGCTAAATAAAGTAATTTTTAATTGTGTTAAGGATATTTAAATACTTGTCACAAATATCGTTCCCCGATTATTACACCTAGATAAATTTTATGACTTGACTTGGACTCGAACCACCAACCTCCAGATCCAAAGTCCAACGCGTTAACAATTGCACCACTGAGGTTGGTAACTTTTAACGTTAAATATCTGAAACGAGTGCAAAATTGTTGTCCCTTTTGGAAATCGAACCCGGGACCTCAATATTGCCTCGTTGGGATTACCATCACTTACTAGCAATGTGTTGTGTGAGATTAGAACTTATCACGGGTTTAGAGTAGTCTTATACTCTTCCTATAAACTGATAAGTGT
>NW_007402870.1:0-765 GCF_000475195.1 Diaphorina citri | reverse complement strand
ATAATTTAATCCACCCTGTAAGCAATATCTGCGAGATAAAACTAATCTTGTGTTGAAAAATAAAAATTATCATTTTTTTAAATTTAATTGTAATTTATTTATTTTTTATTGTAATTTTTCTTTCACTAATTTTTCACCACCATTTTTGCGTAAATTTTGGTTCGTTTTCCTTCATTTGAATACGGGGGTATTTTTAATTTTTATTGCATAAATTGGGAAAATTAAAGTGTAGAATTTTCTGAGCTTTTTTTCGTCCAAGTGTTTTGAATTTGAAACAATAGGGGAATATATATGCTTGATAAGGAGAACCAAAAAGGCAGATATCTGCCTTTTTGGTTCTCCTTATCAAGTTGACCCACAGAACTTATATATAATGACTGCTGAAACCCTCCAAGGGAAGATAAATTTACAAAGTTATCCAGTTTAAGAAGTAGAATAATCTTTTGGATCATACTTGCTGTTATAATTACAGGTGCCACTAAATAGTTTTTTTGCTGTATTTTTTGGGACTAATTAAAACACAAAATGGAAAAAATTCCCTTTCTTTGTCCACACGAGTAACATGCTCATTATTCAGTAAAAATCGGAAGAGAGTGTTAAAGAACGAATGGTTCTCTCACTTGGCATACATGAACAGCACAATAGCAAAACTACTATATACATTCACAGATAGATAGTAGGTAGATAATAGGAACTAATACTAACTATACATTTTGAAAAGTACTAGCATATTTACAGAGCACAGATGTTTGAAATTCGTATGCA
>NW_007402869.1:0-765 GCF_000475195.1 Diaphorina citri | reverse complement strand
TACCTGTGTCCAGGATGCTAGCTGTCTCTGCAGTGCCAGTCTAAGCTCCGCTGGGTCCATGTTATTCAAACTGGCCTGGTCTAATGATTGGTACTCGTTAATCAGAGTGTGGAATGTGCTCTCGGTACCTCGCTCTACGTTCTGGGTCTGTATGACTTCACCTTCAATCTGAAATGAAGATAAATCGATTAGAAATTCTCTAGAAATTTGCAGATTCGGAGAAGCTTAACCCATCCTTTAGGGTAGAACACGCACAGAAACGTAATAAAGTAAGCGCATTATTGCTCGTAAAGGACAAAAGGGTCCCTTTACCCTGGTAGTAAGCTAATTACTACAATATTTGTTGTTCACGCCGACCCTATTTAAATAGACAAAGGCTAGGAAGAAGAAGACTACAATATTTTGTTGTTCACGCCGACCCTATTTAAATAGACAAAGGCTAGGAAGAAGGAGACTACAATATTTTTTGTTCACGCCGACCCTATTTAAATAGACAGAGGCTAGGAAGAAGAAGACTACAATATTTGTTGTTCACGCCGACCCTATTTAAATAGACAAAGGCTAGGAAGAAGAAGACTACAATATTTGTTGTTCACGCCGACCCTATTTAAATAGACAAAGGCTAGGAAGAAGAAGACTAATATATTTGTTGTTCACGCCGACCCTATTTAAATAGACAAAGGCTAGGAAGAAGAAGAAGAAGAAGAAGAAGACTACAATATTTGTTGTTCACGCCGACCCTATTTAAATAGACAAAGGCTAGGA
>NW_007402868.1:0-765 GCF_000475195.1 Diaphorina citri | reverse complement strand
TTAAAAAAAAAAAAAAAAAAAAAAAAAAAACTCGGGTCTTACCTTCAGTAGAGGCCTGGCTCACATTCTGTCCAACACTTGTCGGGATGAAATAACTGCTCAGCTGTTGTTGATATTGAGTGTTCACATCTGTGGAACCAATCATAACAACACGGTATTCAATACTTTCAATCTACAGATGGATTGTCGCGTGTGTGTCGGGGAATACTTTTGTCGATATTTAAAGGTCTGTCTGGGAGACGTTAAACAGGGATTAGACCAGCTTAGTCTGGATGACTTTAAACAGGGAGTATACGAGCCTGTATTTCCCTTGCTAAAGAAATAGCAAAGGTCGAGTGCGAAGGGCACTCGTAAAATTTGTAGCCAAAACCAAATGTCAGCCCAAAGCAATCACCCTAAGGCTGATTGAGAGGCTGACGAAAAATGCCGACCCCGTCTGTACACGGGAAAAGGCAAAGATCCTAGTTGAATGTCCAAAAGAAGAAGATTGAAACTCACTTGTAGTCAAAGGCTGGTGAGCCTGGTTCCCATACGGTACGCTAGGTGTCGACACCTGCGACTGAGGCACAAAGTAGTTGCTCGCATTGCCACCAGGGGCGCTGTACAGTGGAACATGGGCGCTCTCTAGCGGTGTGGTGATGGAACTAGGCACCGGGTGACCTGTTGCGTCCCCGGGGATGAACTGGGGCATCTGGAACGAGGACTGGCCGAACGGGGACTGAAATGGGGACCCCGAGTGGGGATATTATTAGAGTAAGAGTAAAA
>NW_007402867.1:0-765 GCF_000475195.1 Diaphorina citri | reverse complement strand
TCATATATTTTTTAGCTATAGAAAATTTTTCCCAACATGTTCCCAATATTGTGAGAGAGAAACAATCAATAATTTATTCATGAGCTGCCCAGCGTCTGGGTTGCCATATGACACAGCATACTACTCAAACAGACATGTCACAATAAAATTAAATTGAAAAGATTAAAATTTTAAAAAAACATGAATAAATTGGTGTAGGTGGTTGAGATTGTATCATCATTGCAGAGAGCTGTAGAGATTGCGATGGATAATAGCAAGCGTATCTTTTAATAAATATGATCAGGGCAAGTTCTTTTAATTTGTTCTTCCCAATGTTCTGTTTTTAAAAAGTCGAGCAGAAATGGGGATATACTGCCTCGCGCCCCAAACCACAGTCCAACAACATCCCAATGGGAGATTGATATTTTTCACGGAAGTATGGGAGAGTAGGAAGATAGATCTCTCTTTTCTCATCATTCGTTTCAACATCCTGTTTTTTTATTGTTTGTTTCCCATCTCAGAGTAGGATCAAGGATAAGACCTTTGTTTTTAACACAATCAAGACAAACAATATCAGCGCGCTGGTTTTGCCGTCTACCATCATCTAAGGTTGACTCACAATGAACCTCTTCATAAACTTCCAATCCTTTTTCTCCAAAGAGATTGGCTACAGCAGATCTGATTCTGTGGATCTGATTTTAGGTACTTATTACTTTTTTTGTAGGTATTAATTTTATTTAACCTGATCTTCTCCTTGCTATAAGTTATTATTTTACGTAATTTTGT
>NW_007402866.1:0-765 GCF_000475195.1 Diaphorina citri | reverse complement strand
AAGGTAAGCAACTTTTCGCCTTGGCAGATAGGAAACACTTGGGAGGTAAATTGGATATTTGTTTATTTTTATTTCGAAAGAAAATCAAGGTAAGTTCTATTCTTGGATATGATATAATGCGAAATTGCTACCTATATTACAGTGTGAATTTCATAACGAGTCCCAATCAAATAATTACACAAATTGAAATCCAACATAGCACCAAAGTAAAACGCGAGCTGTGTTCACAACGAAAACGGAAAAGCTCGCAAATTAATTTGGATTGAGCCCATAACCATACATTACACCACATCACAGCGTTTCTGCTAATAACCATCAGCATTAACATCAATTTATTATCCACAATGAAATACTGAAATTTCTGGCGAATTTGTTCTGGTGGAAGAGAGGGGATAGAGCAGATACACAATCGCATTATTGAGTTATATTTATGTGGGTGTTGTATAACACCGAGGACACACCAGACGAAAGTTGGTGAAAGCCACATCCAGATGGGTTGCTTACTGTGCTCGTAACAATACCCGTTCGTACACCTACTTGGGTAACAAGGATTTTAAGAAATGAAATAGCTTTACTCACTATTGAAATGCTTTCAAGAGTAAATTTCAAGAACCTTTCACATTCTAAGTCACAGAGGTATCTAAAAAACCCAAACGACAGAAGAATATGTATGTCTTCACAGCGCACAAACAGTATTTTTTCTGGACGAAGCCTTATATGGCTCGGCCATATATCAACATTTTGTTATATGAAATTACAAAAGTA
>NW_007402865.1:0-765 GCF_000475195.1 Diaphorina citri | reverse complement strand
CTACAGATAGGAGATGTCCTGAAAGCTCCGGTTATCATTCTCAGTGCTGAGTTGTGTACAACATTCAGTTTATTCAGCCATACCTGTGACGCTGAGGCATAAAATAGAGATCCATAATCTATAATAGGACGTACATATGCATTGTAGATTTTCATGAGAACTTGTCTGCGCAGACCTTTCTTCTTATTACCCAAGATTTTCATGATATTCATAGCTTTTAGACTTCTTGTTTTCGCCTGGGCAATATGAGCTTCCCATTTCCACTTGTTATCTAGATGCATACCGAGCCACCTTACTTTATCCTGGAACTTAACATCATGATTTTGGAACTCAAGTCTAACGGCAGGATTAAACCGTTTCCTCGTAAATGTTATAGCAAAAGTTTTTTCAGGCGCAAACGTCATTCCATTCTTTTTAGACCATACAACTATGTTATCAAGAGTTTTCTGCATTTGTGCCTGAATAACTTCTAGATCTTTATGTCTCATAAATATTATCAAATCATCCACAAACATACTGTGCATTACATCCCCTGGGATGTACTTTCCTATGTCACACGTGGCGACATTACTTAGATCACCAGACAAGGACGAACCTTGCCTGATTCCATTCTGAAGGACACGGTGTTCAGATTTTGTACCCTGGAGTTTTACCGAGATTTGAGGACCAGACAGGAAATTCTCTACGTATTTATACATCGGTCCACCCACATTCTTTTCTATAAATTTCTCGAGTACCGATATCTTTGATATTCTATCGTAAAAT
>NW_007402864.1:0-765 GCF_000475195.1 Diaphorina citri | reverse complement strand
AGTAAACTATAACCCTCTTTTATTGTCTTGTATTTTCAAAGTTGTTATGTGCCTTTTCCTTTTTGAGCTTGTGATAATGATAATATTTTGTAAAATCTGAGTAGCATTAATTTATTTTTTGCAGTGCTTTTGCTATTTAAATTTTCTTTGAGCCTTTATTCAACTAAATTAAGCTTTAACCTTTGTCTTGTTTAACCTTTGCTTTTTTATTTGAAAAATGAAATTTTTATTTAAAAAATATGTCTAATTTTATTTAAAAGCTTTGCATTTTTTCTAATAGAACCCGCGTTTCACCTATTATAAAAGTTAAATATTTCAATTTATGCTATTCAAATTTCAATTAATTAATTATTAATTAACTAATTTTTAAATCATTTGTTACACATCTTTCCTTTTTTATTAATTTTTTATTCTTCATTGTTCCATTTATTTTCGGCCTAGTTCGCCACCCCATTAAAGTTTAGTATTTTGTCTGGTTTTGGCATTTAGTTGCAATAATTTTATTTTGCAATTAATTTTCTTTTATAAGGTTTTCCTTTTGCTGTTTTATGTACTTTTCTCTGTTTCATTTATGAAACCTGTTTACTTTTCTCACCTTTTATTTATTTATCCTGCGAGACATCCCGCTCCTCTCTGCTTAGGCTGTTAGGTTTTCGTCAGTTATTGAGCTCACCCGCGACATTACCTACGGTTTATCTTAGAGCTAAGTTTCTTGTCGTCTCTACATGGTTTTCTTTTCTTATGTTATTAGTACTTCAAGTGTAT
>NW_007402863.1:0-765 GCF_000475195.1 Diaphorina citri | reverse complement strand
TATTCCTAGAGTTGTTTCTTTATCGAGTTCTACAGCTGAAGAGAAATGTCCAAGGGAATTAGTGATGGGAAAAATGAAACTTTTCAGGGCTCCGGATCCTAAGTTTTGAAACACTCTAAGGTTTATTTGGATCTGAGTTTTGAAACTGAAACCTGAAACTTTCGGGTCTGTTACGTAACGAAGCAGACTAAGCAGGGAGGTTTCAGTTTCAGTTTCAGTAGGTATTAACATAGTTTGTAGTGCACTTGTGCTTCTGGCTTCTGTCTTTACTAGAGTACTAGAGTTGTGAGTCTGAGATTTCACAGGGTGTCATAATTCAAGTTTCGAAACTTCAACTCAGCGGTTTCATGAAACCGGATCCGTATTCTCGGTTTCAAAACCGCATTTCAAAACAGTTTCATGAGACACATCACTAAAGGGAATTTATTTATTATCTACTTAAACTTCAGTAAGAGATAATGTCCTATCCATTTTTGTGGTACCTACCTATTTTGATTTGATTTTTTTTACTTTCTATTATTTTCTTTCTAATCAAAAGAAAATTAAGTTGAATTCAAAATCAAAGATGATTGGCAGAATTGTTCTAGAAACAAAAGTTATTCTACCATTGATTAAACACTTGGTGATGATTCATCTGGTCAAAGTTCTCATTTGAGCTTTTTAGAACTTTCACCTTGTGAACCATCTTTTAGAAACAAAAGTTATTCTACCATTGATTAAACACTTGGTGATGATTCATCTGGTCAAAGTTCTCATTTGAGCTTT
>NW_007402862.1:0-765 GCF_000475195.1 Diaphorina citri | reverse complement strand
TTGTTAAAGATTTAGAAGCGTCAGGCTTGTTAAAGGTTTAGGAGGCTTGTTAAAGATTTAGAAGGGTCAGGCTTGTTAAAGGTTTAGAAGGGTCAGGCTTGTTAAAGATTTAGAAGGGCCAGGCTTGTTAAAGATTTAGAAGGGCCAGGCTTGTTAAAGATTTAGAAGGACCAGGCTTGTTAAAGGTTTAGAAGGGTCAGGCTTGTTAAAGGTTTAGAAGGGTCAGGCTTGTTAAAGATTTAGAAGGGTCAGGCTTGTTAAAGGTTTAGAAGGGTCAGGCTTGTTAAAGATTTAGAAGGGCCAGGCTTGTTAAAGATTTAGAAGGGCCAGGCTTGTTAAAGATTTAGAAGGGCCAGGCTTGTTAAAGGTTTAGAAGGGTCAGGCTTGTTAAAGATTTAGAAGGGCCAGGCTTATTAAAGATTTAAAAGGGTCAGGCTTGTTAAATAAATATTTAGAAGGGCCAGGCTTGTTAAAGATTTAGAAGGGCCAGGCTTCTACATCCACAGGTTGGACAGAGTACTCGACCTGTCTATACCAAGGTTTGGGCGTGGGTAACAGGGTGGGCAGAACTTCTGGAACATCGACCTGTGGGGAAAACAAGAGAAAGATTGTTTTGTATAGGGTGTCTTGAAAGTAGCGCAGTCAATCACAATCAGCTCCATGATTTCCCAAGAACAAACATTGCCTGGACTAATAGTTTTAGAATGTTTCGAAGTTACTTTCTTTGATTTTTATTTATTTATTTTCTAACCAGCATACCTCCTC
>NW_007402861.1:0-765 GCF_000475195.1 Diaphorina citri | reverse complement strand
TAAAATACAAAAAATGGACGAAATGGAAAAATTTTCACTTTTTTCCAACATTGCCACAAAATAAAATACGCGTACAGAATACATTTTTTCTTCCTTCAATAAATCAAGAGTGTTATTTATTAATTTATTTTTTAAAGTTTTAAACATGTACAATCATTCCCTATTGCTGATTTTACTCCTTGTCTAAACTGTACTCTGTAGAAAAGTTTTAAACATGTACAATCATTCCCTATTGCTGATTTTACTCCTTGTCTAAACTGTACTCTGTAGAAGCAACTTCATACGACTAAGGAGGACATGACAGGATAGTTGCCTGTTCAAATAAACTACTCTTGATATTAATATTCAGTGACTCACTTTTGACATTAAATATGATCTGGCTAGTGCCGTATGAAGTTGCTGGTATTTATGTGTTTTCTGACAACTAATGAAATCTCTATTTCTGTCAGGTCGTGATGAACATGTTCCTCCAATGATCAAAGTTATTGGAAAGAGTGCTGCTGAAATGAGTGAGGGGATCTTCAAAGCTTTAGATTGGCAGTGTAAAGCGTAAGTACCTATTATCCAATTTCTTTACAATATTGTTCTAGTGCTAACCTGGAAGTACACAATACACATTGCTTTTCCTTTAAAAGTAATTTGTGGGACTGATAGATTAAAGAAGAAGAAGAAAAAACTCTGATATTGAAAAGTTGTGTGATATGATAAATATTGTCTCCAGAATACTCCTGATCAGGGCCGGATTAGCCCCCCGCGGGGCCCGGG
>NW_007402860.1:0-765 GCF_000475195.1 Diaphorina citri | reverse complement strand
GCGAATTTTTTTGTTAATTATAGTACGATGGCATAATTTTTTAGTGCATTGATTGTAGATTTTTGTCTCTCCCAACTATAGGATAGCTAAATCTGTTTTTCGCATTTACGGGACTAATAATAAAATGGCGTTTTCAAATCTCTTCGCGTACCAATGGTGGTACGCGTACCACAGATTGGGACCCTCTGCCGTAGCATGTCACAATGTTGGAATGGTTGTCCTCCTGCACCTACGGCACCTACGCTGACGGGAGGCACTCCTAACTGCCAAGGCAATCCTTAAACTACCATTATCTCGAGTATGCAAATTGCTGGAAACAATCATGTTATAATAATCTTGTGTTACATAATAACACCCCATTGTGATTTTAACACGGTCAACGCCAGAAGTCTTTTTTATCCAGATTTTAGATTACCTACCTAATGTAGGTACCTACTTTCTAGCACCTAGCTGACAACCGATTTACCTGACAACCAACACTTCCAAATTACAATTTTTTGGCAACTGGAAAGTAGGTAACTCTTTTAAGGCAAGAAGTATTTTAAGTTTCAAGTGTAAATTGGCAATTGTGTGATTTACCTACTTGTGTAATGCACAAACCTCAGTGATGCAGTGGTTAGCGCGGTGGATTCTGGATCTAGAGGTTGGTGGTTCGAGTCTAAGTCAACTGTCAAGTCATTAAATTGAGCATAATGTTTTAAGCGGGGAACGACATTTGTGACGAGCCTTTATGCTTAACACAATTAAAATTCCTTTCTCCTACTT
>NW_007402859.1:0-765 GCF_000475195.1 Diaphorina citri | reverse complement strand
ACTCATCTATCAAATATCCGGATAGGTAGAGGTGGGGGGAGAGAGACAGAGAGATAGGTAGTGGTGGGGAGAGGGAGAGAGAGGTAGATAGGTGGTGGGGGGAGAGGAAGTAAAGAGCCAAGTATTGAGTTTTCATTAAAAACCTTCCCGATCCTATCGCGTGCCAAAGTCGAAAGCTGACTTCTAAACCCTCCCCTCTCTTCCTTCTCCCTCCCCTCTCTACCTCCCCTCTCTCGCTCCCCCTCTTCCTCCTTCCCTTCCTAGATAGGTAGATTTGTAGAGGATGTTCAAATAGTATAGGTAGGGGTTGGGAGAGAGAGAGAGAGGTAGATAGGGGGGGGGGGAGAGGAAGTAAAGAGCCAAGTATTGAGTTTTCATTAAAAACCTTCCCAATCCTATCGCGTGCCAAAGTCGAAAGCTGACTTCTAAACCCTCCCCTCTCTTCCTTCTCCCTCCCCTTTCCCTCTCTCTCTTCCCCCTTCCCTTCCTAGATAGGTAGATTTGTAGGGGATATTCAAATAGTCCCGATTTTACCTGTACTAAATCCGTTGATCTCAAATTGAACCTAAAACAATGTTGTAATACGGTGAGGGAGTTAGGTAGCATACAAAAAGATTTCTCACAATTATTGATCATCTTTCTCGGGGTTATACCATACTAGGGAACATGAGAAAAGGACTTTCTCATGTTTCTCATTTTATCAACTTTTTTTTTCAAGAGGTTTGATAGACGCAGTGGTTCTCAAACTGTGCTCCGCGAAGAGCT
>NW_007402858.1:0-765 GCF_000475195.1 Diaphorina citri | reverse complement strand
TGCATTCTCAGTGGGATCAAAGTTATTTTGGTTCTGTGCTTGGAGTTCAAGCTTCAACCTTGTAACAGTAGGTATTACCATAGTAAAAACATTGACAACAAATGGGAAATAATAGAAAAGGAGGCACTTGGGAATACTGTTACTCAATGAAGTTGTGAACAGGCTCTCTGCTTCACAAATAATAAATCATGATTTTATTGATATTGCAAGATGTTTAGGACCTCTTGGGGGTGTAGTAACTCACCTATTATATTCAACCTTGAAATAAGTACCTACCTACCTATTTTATTGTCCAGCAACAAAGATGACCCAACATTCACAGCAACTAGAATTCAATGGGTACTTCACTTTTGGTAGTGTGAGGAAGTTACACACTGTTTTACTTACCTAAAGACTTGGCTCTCAACAGAAAGCTGTAAAACTGGTCAAAGCAAAGCTCATAGTGAGCAAATTAGCAAATGATAAAACTGGTGCAATTTCAGTCCACCTTATCAGCCAAGGTTACAAAGTAAAAGATTCCTTATCACAAAAATCTTTTGCTGCTTGCAGATACTGGCTTACTGGCTGAGTTTCTGTCTTATCACAAAATTGAAAACTTGGGAGACTGGAGAGCTTTTTTTTTTACTTTTTCTTGTTTGAAAACTTTTGTTTTTAAAACATTTTTTTATCAGCACGGAGGTCGACGGATACTAGACTCAGGTGTAACCAAATTTTTGTGGAGCACAAAATTTGATTATTTTTTTTTATTTTTTTTTTTTTTGATCG
>NW_007402857.1:0-765 GCF_000475195.1 Diaphorina citri | reverse complement strand
GTATATTAGCATCTGGTAGAGTACTGTCCATGTTTTACCAATCAATTAACTTTCCGGTGCTACTTTTTCCAGCTTTCGAGGTCGCTGTGCTTGGCATTGGTGAATATTGGTTTGGAATGTTTTGTACTTTGTTTGCACTGCTGACATGATCTTGGAGAGTTTCTGTTACGAATCTTCGTAGATGTTTAGTGCCATTGAGTTTAATATTTTTGGGTTTCGAAGATTCCTGGATTTTTACACCTATATCATTGAATAGTCAAAGTCCTCTATTGTGAGCCTTTGTCTCTAAATTCTAATCCTAGAAACGGTGGTTCGGCAATCCGCCAAGGAAATGATGGTAGATCAAACACAGAGTCCTATTGCTTAATCTCCTGTAACTACCCCAACCTATTTTATTATTCAATTTGAACAATGTTAATCGTTACTTTTGACTTCTTTTCTGTATGCCTTGAACCCCTAAAAAGATTCATGAGGCTAAAAAAACCATCAAACCCAAGGCATGGAATCATTGATTGTATTCCGTGATTTAACTCTCGAAAATATCATTTTCTTGACAAAATACGGGACAAACAGCTACAGTTTTTTTCCTTCGTTGAGGATGTTTAGGAACCTACGTAGTTCCTCCTTTCATTCTTTCTTCTCTGCCAGTAGGTGCCTAAGATTACGATTTTCCTTTGATTTTTTTTTACAGCGTTCCGCCCGATGCACCGATAGAAGTACCCGAGGTCGTAGTCATAGACCCCTCCCCCTCCTCCACTTCGGCGG
>NW_007402856.1:0-765 GCF_000475195.1 Diaphorina citri | reverse complement strand
TATACATAGTTAGGTCAAACCTGCAGTGAGTATACACATTACACAGATATATTATAAGTGAACACTTGAGCAATACAAAAATAAACCATTGTGTATCATAATCATAATATTCTTACATAATTAACATGGAAATGGACTATCTAAAGAAAGTACATCTATATGCTTCATCAGAGTTTCTTTTAATACTCCATAGTTATTTATGCTAAGGACATTATCACCTAAGGACTCTAAGGAATTTAACGCATGGGGTACAAAATAACTTGGGGTTCTTTTTCCATAACTGGAGTTAACTTTTGTGACTTTAAAACCTTGATTCCTCATTAAGTATGGTGTTTTCTCTTTTTGACGATATTCAGGACAAAAGAAGTACTTTAATATTAAAATGAACTTGTGCAGATCATGAATATTTAAAATTTTGCTAGGATATTCACTGGTTTCTTTAAATACCGATTTCACTATATTAATTTGGATTGCAGAAATTTGATTCAACGTAGTTTTTGAAGCAAAACCGTAACAGGTTAAACCATACCTTAGCAAGGACTCGAATAAAGATTTGTATATTACCCACATTACCCGTTGCGGGACACAATGTTTAATATGATTCATTTTATATGATACAACCCTTAACTTGGAGGCCAAAAATTCAATATGATTGTTAAACTTGAAATTTGAATCTATTTTCAATCCAAGGTTAAAAAGTTATTTAAAATGGGTCAACATAAGTTAGGTAGGTATACCTACATAAAACAGACCTGATTACCAAAT
>NW_007402855.1:0-765 GCF_000475195.1 Diaphorina citri | reverse complement strand
TCACAATAAGGTGAATAGGAATTTGATAACTTCACTGATACTTCCATGTTGTGTGGTGTGCCTATAGGTTGTCAGTTGATCAATATTGATCAGTTTGATTTTTATATTCCTTACCAAAGTCTTTTCTTCCTGTGATACATGTGAAAAAAGGTATTTGCTTTTCTAAGTTTAGTTGATTCTTTATTCAGCGCTTCTTTTATGTTTGCTTTTTTCTCGTCTGAAAGTTGTAACTTAATTTTAAAAGACTCAAAGCTCGAATCGGACCTTAAGTCGTCCTTTTTCTGAATGTGTTTTAGAGTTCGCAGAACCATTAGTACCTATATCAAAGCTTATTACTCACACCCAAACAAGATGTGAAACGTGAATGTCATATGTAAACTTGCAAAGTTGGCTTCGCTTACCAAAGTCTTTTCTTCCTGTGATTCATGTAAAAAAAGGTATTTGCTTTTGTAAGTTTAGTTGATTCTTTGTTCAGCGCTTCTTTCATGTTTGCCTTTTTCTCGTCTGAAAGTTGTGACTTAATTTTAAAGGACTCAAAGCTCGAATCGGACCTTAAGTCGTCCTTTTTCTGAATGTGTTTTAGAGTTCGCAGAACCATTAGTACCTATGTATATCAAAGCTCATTTCTCACACCCAAACAAGATGTGAAACGTGAATGTCATATGTAAACTTGCAAAGTTGGCTTCAAAATCGACCCTCCCTCAATCGAAGGCCAACCTTTTAAAACCAAACGCACGATCTGCGACCAAGGCCAGTTGAAGTCGA
>NW_007402854.1:0-765 GCF_000475195.1 Diaphorina citri | reverse complement strand
TATTGTCAAACTTCTTCAAACACCACAAAGATAACACAGGCATAAAGTTTCCTAGGTGCTAGTCATGGCTCAAATATCAGCTGATCTTGTAAGTACTCTTCATCTACCTTTTGTTAGTTATTTAGAAAACCAACTTGGCGAGTACCTACCTGATAGGAGTGATTGGTTAAGTGCAAACTGTAAAATAGCTTCATGGAATAGGGTTCTAACAGTGGTTGCCATGTAGTGGATATTATTGTTGCACTGTAGAATTGAGGTAAGGCTTTATAAACTCCTTTGTTAAAAAAAAAAAAATTTGTTGCCTTTTAGAATTGGGGTAAGGTTTTTTAAGCTTTGTTAAAAAAAAAAAAAAAAAAAAATGTTCAAAAAGGTACCTATGAAAGTCATACATTTTATGCATTGGGCACTAGCACGTTCAAATTTGTAAAGCTACAAAAGCCACACATTTAACGTAGGTATTGGGGACTATCACATTCAAATTTATTTGGTACCTACTTGTGCAGAAGTCATGTCCGTGGAATATTGCTACCAAAGGAACTGGCACAAACGAGCAGTGACCCTGGTTATTATAGGGTTAGGTTAAATGCAAGAAGGAGTTTTCACAATTAGAGCAGTGATTAGTGTTAGGTTAAATACAAAAATCTGGTGTGAACATCACACGACTTTCCTTATCCTGTTGAATGATGATTATTTGAGTGTTCTTTCACCCTAACTTTTACAATGTCTCTAACCGTTTTGTCGCTATAGCTGAAAACCGCCAAAAAA
>NW_007402853.1:0-765 GCF_000475195.1 Diaphorina citri | reverse complement strand
CCATGAAGAGCATGGATGATGGAAATTAGTACCCTACACGCCTTACACTTGAATTTAGACCACGCTACGCCACTGCGATTGGTAACCCATTTCTTATCTTTCTGTTTAGAAACAAGTACCCACTAAAGGTAGATAACCCTTTTCCCCTTGAAGATTACTTACACCTGATTTTACACTTTACAGCTTTACACTAATTTCCCTGTTTTACACCAAAAACTTGAGTTCATGAATATTCATAGTTGTGTTTGTACGCTGAGGATATACCATGGCTAGACAGAGTATTTAAAAAAGTAATACCTACCATGAAAACTTGAAGATATTTAAAGTACTTTATAGTTCTACATACAGCTATTTAGTACCTTATTTATAATCCCGAATTTCAGACTGTAGATACTTAGACAGCATAAAGAGCTCATGGAAAGATGTATTGTATTTTAATGAGCCTGTTATTGTTCTAATTTTATGGGAGGCAACTTTATTTTGGCAAGCACAAAGTTCCATCCAATTGTTTAGGTGTTTTTGGCGTGTTTCTTGTGTCTGATAGAATTGGTTATATGGAAGAGAACGACAGTTTCAACACCTACTTCGGATGGTAGATATATTGCTAGGTCCTTATAAAGACAATATTCCTTTAAGTTTTGGGATTTTATAAACATTTTAAAAGTAAGTAAGTAAGTAATAGCCTTAATTTGTACAGTAAAATATTGACACATATCTTAAAATAATAACTAAATATTAAAGTACAAAATCAGATAAGTATCTGAG
>NW_007402852.1:0-765 GCF_000475195.1 Diaphorina citri | reverse complement strand
ATTTGTCGCGATGACCTATGAACTTAAAGCGAGAAAGTTTTAGATAACACTTGAGTCGTTATTTTAAAACCGGTTTTAGCGTCACCTATGTTAAGCAAGGCCAATAAATGGATGGGAGACTTAAAGGAATAAAGGGAGAACAGGCTCTAGTCTTGATTTTAAATCATTACATGAAAGTAAAATCGAAAAATCAATCAAGAATAATAATAATCTGAATATTAAACAAATTAGGTAGATACATAAGTACTGATTTTCTTTAACCACGATCAAATAAACTACGGGCTAAAAAATTCCCGGAGGGACGGGCCCAGCTTGTTAGTTTTGTTAGAGCTGTAACATCGAAGGTTTTATCTCCTCGAAAGGGAAGAGTAAAGGAAGGCAGGATGAGATAAAGCCAGCCGTTCCCAGGATGAACCTTATCTGACTGAGAGAAAGTTCGCCCAGAGCGAAAATCATGAGGGTTAATTCTACAAACATGACACAACGGGTTAACGCTACAAACATGATTTTTTTTTCTCTTCCTCGTTAACCTATGAAATGACAAATTCTACAAACATGACACAACGGGTTAACGCTACAAACATGATTTTTTTTTCTCTTCCTCGTTAACCTATGAAATGACAAGTTTACCTGTTTACCTACTAACAAGCCCTTTTTTACTTTCTATCACTATCACTACAGTATAGCGAGCTATACTAGTAATGATTACTTTCTATTACTACAGTATAGCGGAGCTATACTAGTAATGAAAGTATTGCAATCGGT
>NW_007402851.1:0-765 GCF_000475195.1 Diaphorina citri | reverse complement strand
TAATATTCTTTTTTATTATTTTAATTTATTAAGGTGTGTCTAATATAATATTCAATATGAAAAATAAATATCAGACGAACGAACTTTCAAGAGTTATCGAAAAAAAATCCAATACACAAACTAAATAAAAAAAAAAAAATCGTTGGAATTTTTCATTACTACCTATGGTATATTTATTTTCAAGTGTTCATTTTAATCAGCTAAAACGAACTCACTCGCTCGAGTTTATATTTCAAGGCACTATTTTCCAGCGCCACCCCGTATGCACAGTGATTTACAGGGGGGTACATTTCACATACATAGGTACGTAACTTCCTGGAGATCCTGGATAACGTTTTCCTGTGTCGAAGGAAGCGCGTACATTTTGTACCGCTTTCATCCCCCCCATTCTACCCCCTCTATTCTATTCTATTCTATTCTATTCCATCTATTCTGCTTTCTCTTATTCTATTCCATCCTAAAATTCCTGAATTTTAAAATAAAAAAGGTTACATTTTTATAAATGTTTAAAAATAAACAAAAATTATCGGCCATTATTATTTATTTTGCAGTACATAATATTATACATAATTATTTATTGAGAAAATTGCAGGTTAAAGAAGAGCCAGGAAAGAATAATCGAATTTGTTCCCATTATTTTAAAGGCATCTAAATAATGAATTAATTGTGAGTTGTAACAACAAAAATCTACCTTTAAGGTATCTTTTACTGCTTCCATAATATCAGGCAGCGATTCGGTGAAGTGTAGAAATTACTAAGAAAAAA
>NW_007402850.1:0-765 GCF_000475195.1 Diaphorina citri | reverse complement strand
CGCGACAACGAAGAAAGAGGTGTTGAGAAATAATTTCGTGAGAAATGAGATTAAAAATAATGAAAATTTTGAAGGAAATGGCGGAGGAGAAGGAAAGGAGGGGGACGAGGGATGAAAAGAAGGACAAAGAAGAAGGAAACGAAAGGAGGGAGTACAAGGAAGAAAGGGGTGAGAGATGAGAGAGTGGGCACATTCAAATGAGAAGATTGAAAGGAGGCATAAAAGTACAAAGAGAAGAACAAAAAATTGAAAGAAGAGAGAACAGAGGACGCAGAGAGCAAAAGAAAATTGAGAAGAAAGGAAGGAAAAAGAGACTGAGAGGATTGACTATGGAAAAAGGACAAGAAAAAAAAAAAAGAACGAACGAACGAAAGAACACACGGAAAAGGGAGAAAGAAAAAAAAATCTTGGAAAAAGGGAGATAAAAGACTAGGCACAAAAGGAAAGAGAAAATTAGAGGAAGGAACGAAAGATTGGGTACAAGGGATGTGAAGATTGTGAAGGTGCCGGAAAATAAGGGATTAAAATTTGGAACCCCCCCATGCCATCTCCCCCTTCCACCGTGTTATGTTGATGACATTATTATGAGGAAGTTTGGTCGGCCCAGGAACTGCACAGTGCTTACCCACGGCTTTCAAAAGTTTCTCTGGACTCTAGAGATCATCCAAGATCTTTAAGTAGTGTTTCGAAAGCACTTGAAACCATGAACCCGATGATAAAACGACAACAAGGGGACAAACAATCGAGCAGTGGCCCCAAATCCCA
>NW_007402849.1:0-765 GCF_000475195.1 Diaphorina citri | reverse complement strand
CCTGTGTCATAGCATGTCCACTAAGTTGTGTGTCACGCAAACCTACCAAACACGTCATTTAGAGCACTTTTTTTGCTACGTTTGCTCGTAATGCTCGTGTGGTCTGTGTACACAGTACACACTCACTAATTCATTAATGAAATCTTTAACTCAATATTTCATTCATGTGTTAGTTACAATATGCCTACAGACCTACACCCTTATCAATAAATCCCTCTAATTAATAATAATGAGAATGGTTTATTTTAACGTAACTATAAAAACATCTTCCTTCTGTTCCTATATAAGTACCCCCATTGGTACTTTTCAGGAACGGAGAACCCTATTATCCATTATTCTATTTTATTAATAGGTACCTATTAATAAAACAGAATATAGTACATAATATATCAATAATCCAATAGGTAGGTACCTACTTAATAGCTTAATACCCTATCAGACACACGTCTAAGATACCACTGTTAACATACTGGGAAGATCAAGTAATGAAACAGCTCTGCCTGTGTCATAGCATGTCCTAAATTATGTACCTGGAGATTCAAGTAATAAAAAAGCTCTACTTCTATCTTTTAGTAATAAAAATAATAGACTCTTGAGTGGAAGGTAACCACTAGGCGAGATTAACGCCGGAGGCGTTCTCTACCACCTAACCCTAAAGGTGTGTCGACACACAGTCGACGGCCGTCCATTGATGTGAATCGATGTCGATCGGTGGTGTAGTGGTCAAGGCGCTCGCCTGGTAAACAGGAGGGCGTGGGTTCAATC
>NW_007402848.1:0-765 GCF_000475195.1 Diaphorina citri | reverse complement strand
GCAAGAGCGGTTATAGTGACATAGCTAATTAGCTATCTTATAACTTATATCTTTAGAATCATTTTTATGTTCTGAAAAGAGGTCTTTACACCTGCCTCGGTGGTGTAGTGGTCAAGACGCTCACCTGGTAAACAGGAGGGCATGGGTTCAATCCCAGCCGATGTATGAAATTTCATCCTCGATATAATTTGACAATTTGACCACATAATAGTAGTAACCTACTGCTGGAGTAAAGGGACTTTTCAATCCTATACGAGCAGTATATAAATGAGCATTATTATTATTATTTCCAAAACGGGCATACCTATTCCTTAATTTTTAACAATTTTGCACAGCAGCTTACATAGAATTTTTGATTTTTTTTTTTTTTTTTTTTTAATTGACTGGTTTTACCTTAATTTTTAAAAATTTTGCCAAGCAGCTTAAAAAAAATTTTTTGTTTTTTTTTTTTTTTTTTTTTTTAATTGAATGTTCTTATATATTTTTTCATAATAGATTTATACAATAATCTATTATTTCATAATAGATTTATACAATTGAGTCACTAAAAGAGGCCATCAAAAGCCCTTCAGATGAGCTTTTTCTCTCGTTGATTAAATAAAGCTTGAAAGAGTACCAAGGCTCAAATTTTGGGACCTGACGGCCCTAACCCATGCAGTCTACTGCATAATCTATTTCGCCTCTTGCACGACCATATTTAATCCATGGTCTCTGCTCCTCACCCAAATAACCTCCGATGGTGAGTATATCAAATTAATGATTAGA
>NW_007402847.1:0-765 GCF_000475195.1 Diaphorina citri | reverse complement strand
TTTTTTTTTTTTTTTTTTTTTTTTTTTTTTTTTTTTTTTTTTTCGCTTCGGCCTACAGAGGACCACGTAATTCTTACTTCTTTTCATGTTTTTATCTTCATCCAGTAGATCTTCATTCTGGATGAACGGTCAGTCTTTCTCTCCTTTGACCATTTAATATTGGGTCTGGGGACAACAGTAGTTGGTGGTTTCAGTTTATCAGATATTATTTGAAAAGAAGAAGAAGAAGAAAAAGAAGAGGAAGAAAAAAAGAGATCTAGGCCCATTTGACTGAAGCCCTTTGTTTGGGTTTCCAGATCCTGAGTCTGGTAGTGAAAGGCCCTCGGAACTCACAGCCAACTCCGCCCCTTTCACTTCCCCCGGCCCTATTGTAGACTATCACGCCGAAGGTTTTGTCATGCTTGACTCTGTGGCCGGCTATCCTCACAAGTTTGTCAAGAGGAACTTTAGTCCGGATGGGAAAGTGTTTTTCAAAGCGTACCGAAAGGAGATGACCCTGCTGAGAACTTCCCTGCCCACCGGGATTTGGGTGCGTGGGTTTGAGGATCGTATGGTAAGTTAGAGGGAAATTTTTCTTCTATCTAAGGGCCTCGCTAAACGTTATTATTATTTATTTTTTTTTTAATCCGTCATAACTAGTCATAAGTTTGACGTGAATTAAATGACATTTTTGGTTTGCCAACACTCACACTTAACTTATACGTTTTATGGGACTTAAAGTTGGCACGTACCTTACTGTTCGGTTCGGTATTGCCGAACAGTAAG
>NW_007402846.1:0-765 GCF_000475195.1 Diaphorina citri | reverse complement strand
AAGAATATGTACGATTATTATGTAGGTACGTCGTTTTTACTGCTGGGATTGAAGGGACTTTTCAGTCCTTTCGGGGAGGACGAGGCATATTCTATTGTCTATTCTACAAGTACCTATGTAGGTAGACTGGTAGAGTAGGTACCTATAGGGCGAACGTATTACCTACCTATTGGTAGGTACCTTTTCTTTTCTAGTATTAGGTACCTACGTTGTTTGTTTGTTTTTACGTTTAATTAACTCTTGGCTTATAATTAGATCCGATTGAATGCACAACCGGTAATAACGTAGTACAGGTACTCAAATGTACGAGTATTGTAGACTCGCAATGTAATACTTTTATTTGCACTGAAAAATGGTCCCGTATCTAGAATGAGAAACTCTGTTTCATATTAATATAGGCTGGGAGCGCTTCGAACTCTTGACGTTCACCCGCCTATCGGCACGCTTGAAAAACTCGAATTGTGAGATAAGAGTGCTGGTACAAATTATGGGACAAAGTGGGTTTGAAAGTACAAAATAAGTACTAAATGATAGGCTTTGGTACAAATTCCCAGCAAAAGTTGTGGTGCTAACTTCACGCACCTGGATAGCGAGCCTGCTAATACAAGGCGTTACATACCCAGATGTTCGCCTTAAGTCCGGCCACTCACAGAACCTACTTTAAGGCACAATAAAAGGCTCATGCGAGGCTCTACAAGATATGGCCCACTTACTGGTCTGTCCTGATCTTGAGACACCCTGTACACAACAAGACCTAATAGCAGC
>NW_007402845.1:0-765 GCF_000475195.1 Diaphorina citri | reverse complement strand
TTTTTTTTTTTTTTTTTTTTTTTTTTTTTCGGAAGAGATTTGATAAGGGAAAAGCTGTAACTGCTTTTATCGTCCCGAAAGCGAGATAGGAGAGAGGAGCCGAGCCGTTCCGAGAACGAACCTTATCTGTGTGGGATAAAATCCGCCCTGGGCGGAAACCAGATTCGCTACCCAAGATTCTCTGTGCTTGGAGTTCGAGGTGCACTCAGCCTTGTCTGGACAATTGAGTGGCTCGAGTAGCGATACTGACCTGACACTGAAGAGTACTGGACAGCCCTAAAGGGTGGGTTAAGCTAAAGGATGAGGTTTGATAAAGGGAACTTTCTGTAACTGCTAAGGTTTCATCGTCCCTAAAGCGAAGAGAGAAGAAAGACAGGATAGAAGGAAGCTCGTCACTCCGAGAACGAACCTTATCTGTTTAAGATTAAGTCGAACCCGCGACTTACACCCATATTTATGAACAAAATGCTGGCTCTCAGCAAGTGCTCAAGGATCAATTCCAAACATCTGATCGGCCAAAATTTGTTTAAGACTGATCTGAGACCGGGAATTTTTGTTCATAAATACGGGTTTTATAGACTGCTAATGTTATTCTATTATTCAACTAATTCAACCTTGACTCTTCAACTACCATAAACAGTTCGAATATACTGTGAATGGGTTTAAAATTTAATTATTATGTATAGTTGTATACTTCCCCTTCTGAAAAACGCACGATACACCACTGTACCTCTGTCTACCTATCTCCTTCTATTCTTTATTTCG
>NW_007402844.1:0-765 GCF_000475195.1 Diaphorina citri | reverse complement strand
GAAGAAGGAGGAAGAAGAAGAAGAAGAAGAAGAAGCAAAGAAAACGGAGGGAAAGGAGAAGAAGAGTACGAAATCGAAGAAAAAATGGAGAAGAAGAAGAATGAGGAGGAGGAAGAAAAAAGGTTTTAAAATGGAAGGAGGAGGAGGAGAAGAAGAAGACAAAGAGAAACACGTGTCAGAGGCACATCGTTTTATGTTGAAATTTGCGACTTTAGTTTCAAAAGTTCAAGGCTACAAGCTACAATATTTACAATAAGGATGATGCGAAATTTGTCTCTCTCCTTTAGGAAGAAGAAAATGAGGAAATCATATGGTAGGTTGAAACTTTATAATATGGCAGGTGATTTCATGAAAGTACTTAAAAATAAGAGGACACATAATTACATGATAGGATTAGTAGGTCTAATGGAGGTGAGAGAGTAAGTAGGTATTAGAAAAACTTAACTTATGTATACCTACCTAGTGTGTATGTGTTTTTTGAGCTAGAGCTCAAGCTCAAGAGTGACTTTAATAAGTATAGCTAGGTACATATACGTGTACAGGAAGTAATTTTATAATCCTTTAGGGAAAATCCCGAAAATTTCTAGTCCAATAAATTTCCCTTTTGGCGCCCCTGAATGGCGCCAGAAATGCAACCGCAAACAGGTCTCGGGTGACATGAAAAGGCCACTCTTTGCTTTACCCCATTCTACCTACCTGACCTCAAATGACCCAATGTGACAAACAATAATAATAGTGATCAAATTTATACTGCTTTATTTTGCT
>NW_007402843.1:0-765 GCF_000475195.1 Diaphorina citri | reverse complement strand
ATTAGATTTGAGTCGAGACTCAACAGTGGAATTCTGAGCTGCAATACTCAACTGCTTCCTGAAACAAGAATTGAGCGAATATTGTATTAATTTTCTGTCAGGAGAATATTCTGTTGGTTCCTCCGATTTATAATAAAATCATAACCTTGTAAAGTAAAATAATTAAAAATTTGATTATTTTTAATTTAGTGGCGTCCTTTTGATGGTTAAGGGCCCTGTTTCAAGAACGACTCTGTACTCCATACTCTATTTTTTACTCCACGCGCAGAAGGAACGTACCGTCGATATTTTTTGGGAGTAGATTAAAAAGTTGGGAGCAGGGAGTGCAGACCAAAACTCAACTTAAAACTCATGAATCAGGCCAAAACTCACCTTCTTTTCTTACTAAAATGCAATCCTGCTATTCTTTTTTACCTTTTTTCCACCTCAAATAGAATCAAGGGGCTGAGCTAAGGACCTGTTACATACGTACGTGCTTGCCTTCAACTTACCTCACAAACTTGTCTCTCTCGAACTTTTCGTCGTATTTTTCTTTCTCCTTCTCAGCTTCCTTCTGATAATGCTTAATATTTTGCTCCCTCAGATCATCTCGCCACTTAGCATTGTTCATCATTTCTCTTAACTTCTGTTCCTTTTCCTCTTCAGTCAGTTTAACTTTCTTGTGATGTGATGAACTTTTCTTTACTTCCTCTTTTTTCGATGTTGAAGGTTTCTCGACTGTAGAGCTTTGAGACTTAGGAGGTGGCTTGTAGTTGTCTGGTAACT
>NW_007402842.1:0-765 GCF_000475195.1 Diaphorina citri | reverse complement strand
CTCTTGGCTTAGGAGAAATTTATTTTGGTCCCCGAAACATTTGCTCAAATTAATGAAAATATACTCCATTACTTCCATCCCACATTCGGGGGGATAAAACTCGGGAGCAAATTTCGACATTTATAATTAATACCCAACCATGGGTGATGCACTGGATGCTATTTTAGACTAGGATTTGCGTAATAGTGCTTTATTTAGAATTTCAGACTGTCAAGAAACTACAGTATCCCTTCATTCGTAGGTGCATACTAAAGAGATACTAATATTTGCCTAAAAACTGAAATATTAGCCCCACAAGGATAATGAGGGACTCCCAATGAAACTACAGAGATACTAATATTTGCCTAAAAATTGAAGTATTAGGCCCACAAGGATAATGAGGGACTTGGTTGACATCCCAATGAAAACTATGAAAAGGCAAAGCGTGCTAATCACCTAAAACCTAAGCAGTTAAAGGGCTATCTCTGGCATAAAACTACCTACTAGGAGTGGGTTAATTGCTGCTTAATAGTCCCCAATTTCAAATCATAACCCTAAAAACCATTGTGTTTAAATCGTAATGTCTCTCGCCATTACCCCAAGAATTCATGGATTCATACCTCATTAGGTTAATGGGTGTGTTCTGTGTTGTAAATTCACGTCAAGAAGAAACTGTTGTGATACTCTTCATGGCTAATGTGTTCTAAGCTTCTAATTTTTACAGGACAAGATAGCTTGTTTGAATGGTCTTTTCGGAACTTAGGTATTATGTCCAGTAAACTTGCT
>NW_007402841.1:0-765 GCF_000475195.1 Diaphorina citri | reverse complement strand
AAAAAAGTCATCATAGTTTTATGATCACGAGATTGATTTGTTCAAGTGGAGTTATTGTTACGAGTGTTGTATAATAAGATTGAGTAACGGTAATAGAAAGTCTCCTGTGATGTTCACGCCAGGTATTTCTGACATATTTGGACTGCGGACATCTGAAGGAGTGACCTAGAGTAACTGAAAATCTTCAGCCTGGACCAAAGGTGTACATTTCATTTACGAGTAAGTATTTACAGCTATGGCTGGATTACACGAGGTCACTATAAAGTCCAGCTACTTGTGTAATCACCACTGGCGTCCAGTAACATTCTGGTTCAGTTGACTAGAATCAGTTGGATTTATAGCTGTACAGAATTGTATTTAGTTCAACTGGACTAGAATGTTACTAGACGGCAGTTGTGTTTAGATAAGGACAGTAGCTGGACTGCTTACTGGCTTCGTGTGATCCAACCAATATTCCAGTGGATTCGTAACTAAGGTTACTTCGGTTCGGCACAAGTAGAATTTGAGTTTTAGCACAATCTGGTGCTGCTCTGTAAGTCTGTCCCTAGGGTTATGAAACAGAAGTTTACATGGGCACACTTCTTCAAAAACCATACACACGGGTACTGCCCCAATGAAGGTCCTAAATGAAGGTCAGGAACAAATAAGAAGGTCGGAAAAACTCTTTTTTTTTAATTAGGCATTGGGTTGGGATTTTAAAACTTGAGAATCTTTTAAGCTAAGCGACCTTTTCGTTTGAAATTTAAAATTTCCACGGAGAAATGG
>NW_007402840.1:0-765 GCF_000475195.1 Diaphorina citri | reverse complement strand
ATAGGAGAAAGCCAGCCGTTCCGAGAACGAACCTGATCTGTTTAGGATAAAGTTGACCCCGGGCGGGATCGAATCCACGACCTAGAATTTACAAGGCAGGTTACCCTCTCAAGCTAACTGGCATTAGGTAGAGTCTAAAGGTGTGTCCGAACATAGTCGACCGGCCGTCAATCGATGTCGACTGAACCGTCCACACTGCCTCGATAACATAGATTCACCTCGTCGATCGACTATGTTTGGACACAGCTTTAAACCTGCCTCGGTAGCGTAGTGGTCAAGACACTCGCCTGATAAACAGGAGGGCGTGGGTTCGATCCCAGCCGAGGCATGGAATTTTATCCTCACTTATTTGAGATTTTGACCACATCGTAAACAGGAGGGCGTGGGTTCGATCCCAGCCGAGGCATGGAATTTTATCCTCATTTATTTGAGAGTGTGATTACATAGTAATGGAGCTCTAAGGGTTAGGTGGTAGAAAACGCCTCCGGCGTTAACCTCGCCTAGTGGTTACCTTCCACTCAAGAGTCTATTATTATTAAATTTGTTTCCAGAGTTGGTTCAACATGAATCACTAACAGTGCTAGTCTCCAAAAAGGTATTATAGATATTAGTCACTTATGTAGTCATGCCATTACATTATGTAACCAGCAATTACCTCCTTTCATCAAATAAAATTCAACCTCAAATCAAATTTTTGTCTGAACGTACATGGACTTTGTGCTTAATAGCTTAAAATATTGTACCAGATTGTAGATTGTACTTGGA
>NW_007402839.1:0-765 GCF_000475195.1 Diaphorina citri | reverse complement strand
TCCTAGTCCCCTAACTCCCCCTATTAGTCAGAAATTCAGAAATCAGAACATTCTTTGATTGGGATATTGGGTACAATATTCAAAATCCCTTCTACGTTCTAAACACAAACTCGCCCCTTTGCACCTGACTCGATACGAAGTAAATTTTAATCTGAAACGACACAAAAGCAAAAACGAAAACGGCGCAGTCAAGGAAGAAGAAAAACAAGTCTGACAGAAGAGAAGAAGAACAAGAAGAAGCAGAAGGAAAAGAAGAAGAACGAGACAGGACGGGACGAAAAAAGGTCGACTACCCCAAGGTTGCATACTTTTACCCAACTTCATTTTCCTTTTGTCTGATGACCCACCTAAATAACCTGATATTTTTATTATTATGAAAATTTAAATCAGAAGAGATAAGGTTTTTATAGATACCTATACCTCGCTCGCTTGCATTCTCCTTCGTTTAAAGTTTTTGAATAATAAAAAAGTACACGTTTTTTATCTCTTGAATTTTTATGAAAAGAAGAATAAAAGAGGGGATAAAAGTGAGTATAGAGGGGGTAGAAAATAAATGTTGTTTCCCCCTTGTGACGCCTGGAATGGAGTTTTGTGAGAATGGACTTCAATCATTTGTTGTGCTCAAAAATGCATTGGAAAGAGCTCAAAAATTTGAACATTAAACAAATCCCTTCAAGTGTGTGTTGGAAAATTCTTGGGACATTCCCAACGATAGAATAGAATAGAATAGAATAGAATAGAATAGAATATACCTTGTTTATCCTG
>NW_007402838.1:0-765 GCF_000475195.1 Diaphorina citri | reverse complement strand
TCCCGCAGTCTAAACAAGGTCTTATATATTTGGTACAGAATAAATTCAGCTTTTGTTTGTTTTATTAGTCCTAATACAATTTATTGGTCCTAATGTATAATAAACAATACTACGGTTTATAGGTAACTATTTAATTTTATTTATTTCTTTCTTCTTTCAGGAACTGGGAGAAATCCAAGCGTAGTCCCCTAGACCTGTGTGTTGTCATACTTCGTAACAAACTATCGTCCATTCTGCCGTCAGATGCCGCCACTAGCGCACAAGTTGGACAACTTATCGAACACAGCAAGCGTCAGGTAGGTAGACTTGGAGCCCGAAGATTCTCTGAGTGAGAAGCCTTTAATAGGTTCTTTAATCATGAGATATGTTCTTGAGTCAAGAAGTTGTCTGGCTGGGGGACGTTAAACAGGGAGTAGACCAGCTTAGTCTTGCTTGGAGACTTTAAACAGAGAGCCTGAATTTCCCTTGCTAAAGAAATAGCAAAGGTTCAGTGCGAAGCGCATCCACTCCCAAAATTTATAGCCAAAACCAAATGTCAACCCAAAGCAATCACCCTAGTTGGGGCTGATTGAGAGGCTGACGAAAAACGCCGACCCCGTCCGTACACGGGAAAAGGCGAAGAAAAAGAAGAAGTTGCAGTCAGAAAAAATGATCTTGAAGGTTTTATTTTTCATTAGTTCTGTCCCCTTGATTTCTCAATTGAAATTTAATGACCCATTCTGTGTCCCTGTTCAAAGGTGCGCGGGTTCGTGGGTTGTCACAAGA
>NW_007402837.1:0-765 GCF_000475195.1 Diaphorina citri | reverse complement strand
GAGAGGAAGAGAGAAGAGATAGAGGGAGGGGAAGGTAGGAGAAGATTAAGTGGAGAGAGGAAGGGAGAGAGAAGCGGGAAGAGGGGAGAGAGTAAGAGTTGAGATAAAAGGAGAGATAGAGGAAGGGAGAGGTAGGTAGAGAGAGAGAGAGAGAGAGAGGAAGAGAGAAGAGATAGAGGGAGGGGAAGGTAGGAGAAGATTAAGTGGAGAGAGGAAGGGAGAGAGAAGCGGGAAGAGGGGATAGAGTAAGAGTTGAGATAAAAGGAGAGAGAGGGGAAGGGAGAGGTAGGTAGAGAGAGAGAGAGGAAGAGAGGAGAGGTAGGTAGAGAGAGAGATAGGAGAGGTAGGTAGAGAGAGAGGGGAAGAGAGGAGAGGGAGAGGAGGGGAAAGGGAGAGAGGAGAAGGGAGGGATTATTTGACTCAAACTAATTTGATTAACGTTCTGTTATGAATTTTATGGGCGGTAAAACAATACTCTTGTAGCACAAAAGCGCATCAGATAGATACCGAGGTACTGTAGGTAGGTAGTAGGTAAAAGTTACTAATACCTAGGTAGTAGAATTAGTACATAGAAGGTAGGTATGTAGGTGAGATAGATGAGTAATGGGTAGGTATACTTGCACACATTGTGTGCATAAAGTCCCAGGCCACCCTTTTGATTTTTCTTTTTACTGTTCACCCTGGGAAGTTGAAATTTTGCAGGCAGCCTTTGATTATGATAAAGAAGTCAGCTCCCATGGCGTAGTGGTCACTGCACCCGCCTTG
>NW_007402836.1:0-765 GCF_000475195.1 Diaphorina citri | reverse complement strand
CTGGTACTTGCTCTGTGTTTATGCTATGGTTTACACTTGTATACCAACACGTTCATTCCCCGTGGCCTGAGATCTTACAAGAGAAGAAATTTGAGAAAATTTACCCTTTATTCACCTTATTGTCTCGGGCGCTACCTAAAGGTTTAGTTTGAGTTTAGATGTTTGGTTTGGACTCTTTTACAACAAAATTTTGAGGGTACAATCAAACTCTGTACAGTCTCTGTACATAACTTGGAACTTGAAGGTTCTCTCTCGAATGCAGAGTTTGGCCTGAGATCTTACTTACAAGAGAAGAAATTTGAGAAAATTTACCCTTCATTCACCTTATTGTCTCGGGCGCTACCTAAAGGTTTAGTTAGAGTTTAGATGTTTGGACTCTTTTACAACAAAACTTTGGTTAACTTTCGAGAGTACATTCAAACTCTGTACAGTCTCTGTACATAACTTGGAACTTGAAGGTTCTCTCTCGAATGCAGAGTTACACTCCCCAAAGGTCGTCATGAACTTTCCAGGTCCGCGTCACCCGGTCAGAAGTTTACCAAGCTCGGACATTGTTAACCTGATTGGTAGCGGGTAGTGAGAGGGGTGATGAGTATGTTTTCTAGTCGTGTAGGTTTGGCGATAAACTGAAACCCACCAATCCATGGTTGTATTTCCATATGAGACACATTTAGTACTAGAGACTGGAGTGCAGGGCGAACATTCAAATAACAGATAATCCGTGTCAGTTCTGTGCTTGTAATGTCCGGAGATCACGAAAATATC
>NW_007402835.1:0-765 GCF_000475195.1 Diaphorina citri | reverse complement strand
ACATATTTAAATAACTTTAAAAGTGCTAAGACTAATTAAGCTACTTCTTTCTTTGTTTCAGGTATGTATTAACCTCCATTGAACTATCTGTTTGACTTGTATCATCAAACAATATAAATAAATCAGTAAGTACCCAACACCATTCTTTAGAAGGCTAACCAATTTTTTTCATAAGCTAAGTGGTAATGGTTACTAACCATAACCACTTTAGCTTATGAAAAAATACTTTTGTTTGTAGCTTCCTATAGGTATTTACTACTGTGAATTCCACTAAAATAATTAGATTATGAAAAATATGAATAAGTTTGTAATAATTATATTTAAAAAAAAAAAAGTTTTGAACAAGATACACAAAGTAAAATAATATAGGAACCAACAAAATATCCCGTGCTTATGATTTCGTCTAATGTGATTTTAATTATTTGATTTGGGACTTCCTCTTCTTCCATTTTCCTTAATATTTTCCCAGACAGTAATTACAATAGAGGACCAAGTCACAGGTTCTCAGTTATGAACCTGGAGGGACTCTTTTAGTAGACCAGTTTAGTATGGGGGACTTCAAACAGGGAGGATGTTAGCTTGAAATTTCTCTTGCTAAAGAAATAGTAAAGGTTGAGTGCGAAGGGCATTCAATCGTCAAATTCTTGTAGCCAAAACCAAATGCCAGTCCAAAGCAATCACCCCAGGTCTGATTGAGAGGCTGACAAAAAACGCCGACCCCGTCTGAACACGGGAAGGGTGAAGGAAAAGAAAATTGTACGAATA
>NW_007402834.1:0-765 GCF_000475195.1 Diaphorina citri | reverse complement strand
GTAAGTTTCAACCGATTTTTTTTTTTTTTGGTACTTGTGCAGAAGTCACATCCGTGGAATAGTGCTACCAAAGGAACTGGCACAAACGAGCCGTGACCAGTGTTAATATAGGGTTAGGTTAAACACAAAAAGGAGTTTTCACAATTAGAGCAGTGATTAGTGTTATTATAGAGTTAGGTGAAATACAAAAAGGAGCTTTTCTTTTCCACGGAAGTGACTTCTACCTTTTTTATGTATTATATGTCCTGTAGGCAATGTGTATTTAAATGAGAGTATTCCCACTACGGAAGAAACAATTTTTTCCGAACTAGGTACAATTGGGAACGGGCTCCAAATTAAACAGGAACAGCACATAACATGTTCTAATAACTTACCATTAGCACTGGAAAGCATTGTAAACGTTATAGCTTCACTGAATGACCTTCACTATTGTTCTATCATAGAATAGAATAACATTTTCTAGATGACTTTGACAAGAAACATCATTCAAGATTGGACTGTTTGGAATGCTTGATCTTAAAATACATCACTCAGGTCCCTTGCC
Organism: Diaphorina citri; assembly: GCF_000475195.1. NCBI lineage: Eukaryota > Metazoa > Arthropoda > Insecta > Hemiptera > Psyllidae > Diaphorina > Diaphorina citri. Next base: position 221 of record NW_007402834.1, on the reverse strand, counting down.
CTTGGCAATGTTCAAAGGTAAAATCTGGACAAATCCATGAAATAATACTTGAAGGGAATCAAATAATGCAAATATCTACACTTAAATTGTCATTTTTCCATTAATTTTTAGCTATTTCTTTTAAAAAATTGCACAACAGCACAACACAAACCAGAACCAGCAAATCACAAAAACAGCAAAAAATTGAATCTAAAAAAATTCAAATTTTTCCCGCCGCGCCG